>NW_027185439.1:739625-759625 GCF_022577435.1 Embiotoca jacksoni
TAGCTTAGCATAAACCCTGAGTTTAAAATTTACACCAGGAGACACCTCTAAGGGCTTTGTTTTCAAAATAATGTCATCGTATTGTGACAATGTTATGCAGCGATGTTCGCAGACGATGGTTTTCAGAAGTGTTCCTGAGCCCATGCGGTGATTTCCACGACGAGTTCATGGATGTTTTTGATCGACATTTTGGGAACGTGGTTGTATAATGTTTGCGCGCTGCCGTTCATCTGGACGTGAAGCTTGTTAGCAGGTTATTCTATGAAGCACATTTCACGGTGCTGCGTGTGATAAGACGTCGAGCTTCACTCGGAGCTGCCGGTGTTTCGGTGTTTTACCTCGTGCGGACAGGAAGAGCGAGCTGTTCAGGTAATGTGACGCCAGCCGCTTCCGCTGCAAAGACAACAAGCAGAGAGACGCTGAGATTTCAGACGAACACGGAGAGCGAAGGAGGATCTGAGAAACCTGAAGAACGAACCGACCTCCGGCTCAAACAGGCCGCTGTAGGCCGGGTTGGCCGTGCTTCTCCTCTTCCTCTCCTGCCTCTTCGTCTGGATCTCTGCTCACAACAACAACAACAACAACAACAACAAGAGGTTTTTATTTTACACATCCAGTCTCCTGTTTTTGTAATTTAACAAAAAAATATTGGAAAACAACATAAATCTATTTAAATACAACAAAATGTCCATTTTTTTTTTTTTTTAGAAACTTCCTTCTTGAACTTCGTCTCAGACTCGTTCTGTTTTCACTGATTTAAATCTTTGATTCTCTGCAAATAAAACAAATCAATTCCTGACGATGAAACCATTAAATTACAGCAGGAGCCTACATCTCCCATCATGCAACAGCACTTCTATTTTGTCGTTTTTTTGTAGTAATACAGCTGTTACTTAAAGTACAGAATGAAATGAGAATAAAAATAGTGTTAATTATATTTTGTAAATATTATATTTATTTTAAGGTTGACGTGTCGGCAGCATGTTCATGTTGTTGTTGTTTACACTTCGATCTGTGACAAACATAAACAGGAAGTGTCAGGTGAGCGGTGACCTCACCCTCCAGGTGTTCTGTGGTAATGAGGCCGAGCGCGACCATGAAGGCGATTTTCTGCAAGAGAAGACGATGAAGGTTTGAAGAGGAAGTGATTCTGATGAACGTCTTCAATAATCAATCAATAATAATATAATAATATCCAATAATCAATAATCCGATCATCAGTTTATACAAATGACATGAGGAATAAAATCACGTGGGAGCGTCTCACCTCAGGGTCCTCGTCCTTCTTCTGGGACGGGGATTTGGGGGTGGGCGGAGCCTCCTGAGCGGGGAGGTCCGCCGGGGCCCCCGGGGAGCCCTCGGTGCTGCTGGGGGCCTGCGGCTGGATGATGATCACCTGAAGATGCACAAACAGAGAGACACACTGTTACAACATCCGCTGGGATCACTGAGGAGGCCCCGAGTTCTGACTTTCAGGCTTCAGAGCAACTCCTGATACCTGCAGACAAAACTCAGGGCAGTAAAACGGAAATTTCTCTTCATGTTATTATAATTTATCAGATAATTTTCTCTTAAAAAGACAAAGATTAGAAACTGAAGTAAACTTAATGTTTTCTGTGCCATCAACATTATTTTATACAGTTTTTAAGATTTCATTTGTTTTATTTCCGACTTGTCAGAATGTAAATAAAACATTTTGACCTTTTTTAATTGGAATTAAAAGACCTTAACTTATAATTTTTTCTAAAATATAAACACAAACGTCTTAACTAAAGTAGAAACAGTGAAAGCGTTGCTGCACCTTGACAGCCTCGCTGACGGCCGACACTCCGTTGCCGGTGGCGGGGGAGGCTGCGATGATGGCGTAGGCGACGCCGGGCCCCGCCGAGGCGTGCTGGGCGGGGCCTCCGACGTCGGGGCCCCCCGACGGGGCCGGGGGCGGCGAGGCGTCGCTCTGGCCGTTGGGCTGGCGGTTGGGGCTGAAGGTGCTGTTGGCGGTGGGCAGGGTGGGGCCCTGGCTCCGGGGACTCACCACGGCCGTGGCCCTCTGCAGGCTGAGCGGCTGCAGCTCCTGGCAGGGGCCGGTGGGAAGGCTGTCGGGGATCTGGGTCTTTGGCCTGACCTGCAGGGGGCAGCGCGGGCAACACTGTGAGGAAGGCCTGCTGCTGTCTGCAAACATTTCAACCTCTCTGAGCTTTTAGATTCATCAGGACGGACGTTTAAAACAAATAAAAACTGAAAATCTTTCATGAAAAACTTAAAAATAACTTTCTTTACTGAAACAACAATTTTTGCCATTTTTTTTCTTCTAAGCAAAGTTTTTTTTTGTTATTTTTTATTTTCATTTATTCAAAAAATAAAAGTCCAGAACTGACTGTGTTTTGATTTGTTCCAATAAATGATCAATAAATACATCCAGAGCTGCAGATTCACTGATTTAAATGAATAAATAAATTGTGAGCAGCAGGTTGAACTGTGATGTGTTTGTGCTGCCACCTGCTGGAGGACAGAGGAAGTGTTTCTCTAGTCATTCTTATATCACATAAAAAAGCTGAACCTGTGTTCCAGGTGTTCCAGGTGTTTTACCTGAGGTAGCACAGTGACTGCTTGTCCTGCCAGCCGGTGCAGGGAGCTGACTTGAGGCACCTTGATGGGAACAGCAGTGAGAGTCCCCAACATCTGAAACACAGCAGGAACACAACAGGTATTAAACAGGTATTAAACTGTTATTAAACAGTTATTAAACCGTTATTAAACAGTTATTAAACAATTATTAAACAGTTATTAAACAATTATTAAACAGTTATTAAACAGTTCCAGCCGTCTGGATCACATGAAGAGATGAAGAGACTGAAACCACAGAAGAAGAACTGTAGACAGTCCTCCAAGAGGATCCAAAACCAGTCTAAAAGCAGTCCGAAACAAGATCCACAACCGGTCTTAGCTCAAGTCCAGACCCGGTCTTAGACCGAGTCTGGACCCGGTCTTAGACCAGAGCCCAACCACGATGTTTCTCTGCTTCCCTTTATTTGAAGTTAAATACAAATATTTATCAGAACTGAACCAGAAACATCCAGAACAAAAGTTTATTTCACTTCCAGTAACAAACATCGACCACAAGGGGAGCTGCTTCTACACCAGACAACGAGGACACAACACTGCTGCATGCTGGGAAATCTGCAGCCAAAAAGGAGAAAAACACAGAATCCAGAAGCAGCTTTTATTTTGAAAATAAAATGAAACATTTAAGTTAAATTAAATTCAGTCCTGAAGTCTGAACATGTTTCAGAGACATTTTTCACTGTAAAGGTTTTTTTTTTCTGTTCATTGATGAAATAAGCAGGAAGAAGAAGAGGAAGAAGAAATAAAACAGCAGCATCGCTTGTGTCTTCAAACTAACAATAAGTTTTCTTTGCAGCCGCTGAGAGAAACTCAAAGACTTTTAAAACATTTAATAAAGATATAAACCCCAAATCACCTTTTAACTGCTTCAGTACGGAAGCCCAGAAGTGCCAAAATTATAGTGATAATTTAATTGCTCTAAAATTGAAAATACATTATAATTTTAAAGTAACTTAAATAATTGCATTTCATTTGCCTGTTTAATTGATTAATAAGTGACTGACTCATATTTTACCTGAGTTGTTCTTTGATATTTTGTTGTTTTATTCACAGCTGATTAAATCCGACCTCACGCTCACTTTAAATTCATGATAGTTTTAATTAATAATGAAGAACGTTTTGGCTCCGATTTATAAAGATGTAAAAATGGAACACAACTTTCACTTCAAAGCTTTTGTTTACTACGAGTTTATTAATGCATAAATTAAAAAGTGTGTCATCACTCGGGAGGCGCGGCTCCACGAAACAGAGCCAAGATGGAAATCAGTGACTTTAACTTAAGAATTATTCCCTGATAACAATTTTTATTTGGAATTATTAGATTTATTATTGGCAGCACTAGACTTGCATACATTCATGCTTTTATAGATTATTTACATTAGAAACAAAACTGATATTTTTCAGCTGTGCAGCGTTTTAATTCAACTTTATTGAGAATAACTTGAATCATATCCAGATGACTTCAGAGAAAATGTAACATATTTATTGACAAACTTTTTTTTAAATCTTATTTTACTTCCAGTTTTCATGCTGTTTGTTTGTTCATTTTTTAAAATTCTTTCTTTAAAGCCATTAATTGCAGTTTATTTGTTCGCCCCCTGCTGGTCGTGTCAAATATAAAAGCAACATTTAGATCCATTTTGAACTCTTATTTTCTTATTCTTCATCAACAGACTCCTTCAGAATAAAACTTCCTGTCAGTGTGTGCTGGCAGCTCGTGCGTTAACACCTGCAGGTGCAGATGTTTACGACGTATTTCCTGTTCAGGCCGTAGATCAGCTGACGTCCACCGACAGCGCCGGTGAAGGTCGAAGAGACGCCGGCGTTAACGACACATAAACTACAAAGAGGAGCGGACGAAGGAGGACGAAGGGGGACGAAGGAGGACGAAGGAGGACGAAGGGGGACGAAAGGGGACGAAGGATGAAGGGGGACGAAGGAGGATGCAATAAACAGATCAATAATTAATCAGATGTGATTTTAAATGTCTAAATTCTACTTTTAACACTTTTTAAAGCACTTTTTTTTTTATTATTTAAACAGGAAATAAAGTCGGTTCTGTTTTAATTTAAAAGCTTTAAACAAACTGTGAAACTTTGTGATTTTTAAAAAAAGTTTAAAATTTGTTTGTGACGAGGAGCTTTGATATTTGATGCATTATGAACTTGTTGGCGATGATGTCATCGTGCAGCGTCCCCCGAGGAGATAAACGATGATGATGATGACGTGTGCGTTCAAAACGGGTGAATTCGTCCTTTAAAAAGCACAAAAGAAAAAAAAGCCCGTTGGACGGCCGAGCCGTGATTGGCTGACACTTTCCCGTCAAACTGACCAATCGCGGAGCCCGAAGCGTCTCTTCTGTTTCCTGTCGGCTCCGAATCAGAAAATCAGGAAAAGAAAAAAAAGAAAAGTTTTCTCCCCCCTCCTTTCTTCTTCTGTGAAAATCCCTTCTTTCCATTGTATTGTGCTGCAGAGAGGCTCGGCGAGGGGGGGAGGGGGGGGAGGGGGGGAGGCGGCCAAGGCCCGGTTTCCATGGCAACTGCAGAAATGAAAATTCTTGCAGTGCTTTCATTTTCGTAATTGCTGCCTCTTTTTCTCCAAACCTAAGCACCTTCTCTTTAGGGGGCCTCCTCCTCCTCCTCCTCCTCTTCCTCACCCCCTTCACCCCCCACCCCCCTTCTCCACTGTGAGTACTGAACACAACCTTGGATCTCTGATTTCCTGTTTCTTTAAATGAATTCTCTGCTTTTTAAAACTCAGAACAGACGACAGCTCTGCAGCAAACAGTCTTCCTCCTCTTCCTCCTCCCTCCTCTTCCTCCTTCCTCCTTTCTCCTTCCTCCTCCAGACCAGATCCTGAACTAACAAACAAAAACTCCTCCTTCAAATGAACCGAAACAGAAAACCTGAAGATGCAGAAACTCTTCACACCGTGTTGTAACTAAGAAACGTTTCCGTGGTTCAGGGTTTCTTCTTCTTCGTTGGTTCAGGGTTTCTTCTTCTTCGTTGGTTCAGGGTTTCTTCTTCTTCTTCGTTGGTTCAGGGTTTCTTCTTCTTCTTCGTTGGTTCAGGGTTTCTTCTTCTTCTTCGTTGGTTCAGGGTTTCTTCTTCTTCTTCGTTGGTTCAGGGTTTCTTCTTCTTCGTTGGTTCAGGGTTTCTTCTTCTTCGTTGGTTCAGGGTTTCTTCTTCTTCGTTGGTTCAGGGTTTCTTCTTCATTGGTTCAGGGTTTCTTCTTCTTTGTTGGTTCAGGGTTTCTTCTTCTTCGTTGGTTCACATCAGAGCAGAAACATGTTCTACTGAACGAGACCAGGACTTCAAAATAAAAGACAAGCTGGAAAAATGTATTAATACGTTTCTAAAATAACAGGTTTGTTTGTTTGATTTCGTAAACTTAAAGGTGGAGAACTGATTTTATAATAATATTACTGAAAGAAAGTAATTATTGATTTTTTATAAAATACACTTTAATCTGAACTGAAAATATAAAATAAATATGAAGTGTTAATTTTGATATTTTCCTCTGGTTTTAATGGAATAATAAAATAATCATTTGATCTGTTCTCAGTGAAATTCGTATTAAATCAGCAATCAGCTGATCGGCTCCATCGATCGATCAGCTGATCGGCTCGTCTGAACGTCAACACTGAGTACGGACGGATTCACTGACCCAATGGACCGGTGGGAAGAGGATGCAGTTACCGTGGCAACATGGTTCCCCATCCCATCCCTCCAGAAACCAGAACCGAGAGGAACGTCTGGAACCTGATCCCTGACCTGGTGGATCCAGGACCTCTACAGGAGGATCAGAACCTCCTCAAGGACCAAAAGAATTTCTTCCCAGAACTCAAGAACTTTCTCCTCCGAAACACCTCAAACATCCAGAAAGACCCTCGAAACCGACACTCAGGTCCGTAGAACCTCCACAATAAACAGAACCTGCATCCTCATCCTTAGAACTTTTGAAATCATCCTTAAGGACCACCAGAACTTCCTCCAGAACCCCCTGAACCGGATCCAGGACCTCCAAACCTCCAAAACCGCCGTGAAACCACATGAACTTCAAAACCTCCGACGAGACCGGTTTTACAAAAAGAAACAGACCGACTCATTTCAAGCTCACAACATTCGCCGCTCACATGCTAACTCTGGTCTGAAACCTACGTTTCCATGGCAACGGTTTGTGCTAGTTAACGTGTCAAAAAGTTTTTTGTGTCGTCCGGTCGTTTGTCTCGTAGCAACTTGTTTTTATATCTTTTGAATATGAAAGAATATGTTTCTATATTCAGATAAACATCCTGAACGGTGATGTCACACGTAAACAGGAACGTGGACGTCACTCTTCAGATAAAATAATCCATCCTGCGACCGAGGTTCACTTCACCGTCTCTCCTCCTCTGATGGAGGCTCGGAGGCGGTTGCCGGCGACGACCTTGGCTGCTTGTTTGAAGAGGATAAAGAAACGTTTGGAGGGCGGCGAGACGGAGAGCCATGAAAGAGAGAGACTTTCAAACGGCGGCGCTTTGTTCCTCGGCCGCGAGCTAACAGGCGCTAAAACGGGCCCGATGCCGCGGTCAGGGGTCAAAGGTCAGCGAAATTAAACCATTATCTCCAGGTTATTAACACGTTCAGAGACGCTGGTTTAAATCAAAACTGATATAGATATGATATAAAACCGCCTGAAGACATGAACACGGTTTTATATCCTTCAGAAAGCTCTAAACTGATGGTTTTATGTGTTTGTCAATTTAAAAGGTTTTTAAATGAATGAAGGTCAATGTGACTAAAAACATCTGAGAAACATCAGAACTGAAACTCTTATTATGATTTAATTCAAACTTTGAGTTCCTGATAAATAAAGAATAAAAACAGCTAATTAGTTTAATTAGTCATCAACTTTTATCTCTCGCACGCTCCGTCAAAAAAAATAAGAGTCTCCACCAAACTCCATTGAAATTTCGTCCGTTTTTAGACAAACAACTTGAAGCCTCTCGGCAGAGACAATAAAACCAAGCAGCAGGGAGAAGTTTGGAGGAAGTCTGACTGTGTGTGTGTGTGTGTGTGTGTGTGTGTGTGTGTGTGTGTGTGTGTGTGTGTGTGTGTGTGTGTGTGTGTGTTCTCAGAGTTCACTGAAGTGCAGAAACAATGCAGTGATAATGTGTGCACTCATGCAGAGCAGCGGTCCCATTACACCTCATTATTGATCTCCAAATTAGTGGCCAGGTGGTCTGAGGGACCTGTCCCCCCCCCCCTCCCCCCCACACACACACTGGGCTCTGATTGGCCGAGCCTTTACGACTCTGGCGGACGGAGGTAAGAAAAGCTGCAAGAGGTTCTTTTCTTTTTATGGCAGCTGTGTGAAGAATGACTGAACAATGCAGCCGTAAAGGAGGAGGAGGAGGAGGAGGAGAAGAGAGGAGCAGAGACATCATGTGAGACAAGCTTTTAAACCTCACATGGTCTTCATCCTCAGTTTGAATCTTTGAATTTTAAAGCACGACATCATCATCATCATCATCAGTCGAGCAGTGAGTGTGATGTCTGTGAACCGTAGTTATTCTAATCACTGCGCCCCCTTCAGGACAAACACAGTAGCACCTGACGAGTCAGTTTGTAAAACAGGAAGTGAAACGATGAGTCGCCTATTTTTCTCATCAATTAATCATTCGAGTTAATTATAAATCAGAAAATGTGAAAGATTCGCCGGTTTAAGTTTGATTTTCTCGGTTTTATAATCAACGTAAACTGAAAATCTGGAATATTTGATGAAGAAGCAACAATAAAATAAACTGAACGTTCTACTGAATAAATACCTGAATAATAAATCATTAAATGATTAATATAAATGCTGCAGCCATACCGAGACTCCTGCAGTATTTATAATCTGTTTAAATCCACCTGAAGAAAAACCACTGAAACTCTGCAGATCTATTGATGTGACACAATCACAGACGAGTAGATCAGCCGGAGGGCCGCGGGGCCCTGAGGCTCCGCCCCCTCTCTCTGCTGCTGTGCAATTACAGTAATGGTGCGGAGGCTGATGGAGGCGATGGTGCTGCATACAGAGAGGAGATGGCGCCGCGGCCTGAATCACAAAACCACCGGCTGCTTCCTGGAGACACAATCTGTAGCAACAACAACAACAACAACAACAACAAACAAACAAACAAACAAACAAACCCTCCGCTGCTGCTCGTTAAAGCCGCGTTCACAAACAGCGACGATGCTGCAGGAGGAGACTCCAAACCACCTTCAACCAAACACAACAGGAAGCAGGAGTGTCTCGTTTTTACACTTTAAATGAAGCAGGAGTCAATTTTAATCATCTTTATACTTTTACACTCTTAAATCGGAGTCGTTTACGTGTTTTCAGGTCGGAGGATTTTTACGTTTGTTTCAAGAAAACGCTTCAGATTTCTAAAACGATCAAACGTTAACCTTTTAATTAACAGGAAGTGTTGGAAGGTTTTTAAGTTTTTTAAATACGACAAAGGAGACCCTGAACTGTCGAGCAGCTGAAATCCTACATCAGGCAGGAATGGGACCACATTTCACTTTTAAAACTCCGGAAACTGCAACTCCTCAGTTCCCAACCGTTTACAGAGAGTTGTTAAAAGATGTAAACATGCCCCTGTGTGTGTACAGTGTTGTACATTACTATAGTCAATATATTATGTTCTGTTTCTGGTGCTTGTGTTTTATTTTAACAGGAAGAAGTTTATATCAAACTTCATATTTGAAGAATTTGCATCTTAATTCAGCTTTTCAGCTCTTATTTTGAAGGCTGAGCTGAATTAAAATACAAATGTTCTGGTTTAAGAGCAGCTTGTAAATAAAATCAGGAATAGCATAAAACACCCGATGACACTTTAAAAACCCCATCAGATCTGGGACATCTGGGTCATTAGGCCCCTCCCCCCCGTGCAGGTGCTCCAGGTGAGGTCAGCGGTGGTACCTGGGAGGGGGGCAGCTCTCCGGCTCTCCTGCTGCTGAATGGGTGGACTCCGGCGGCCGCTCTGCCGCCTGTCTGGAGGTTGATGGGGGACGTCTGCAGCGGCTCCGAGCTCGCCGCCTTCTGTCCGTTAATGTGTGCGGTCACCATGGAAACGGGAGTCTTGGCCGGCACCACGGAGATGGCAATTCCCTGGCTGGGAGGTTTGATGAGCGACAGCGGCTTGGTTGTCCCTACAGGACAACTTCTGACCCCCAGCTTCTGCAGAGAGACAAACACCTGGACCGTTAGAGAGACAGACGGGTGGTCCGTCAGAGAGACAGACAAGTGGACCGTCAGAGACAGATGGGTGGACCGTCAGAGAGACAGACACACCTGGTAATAATACTATATTGTTACTCCTATATTAGTACTACTATAATTGTTACTCCTACATTAGTACTACTATAATTGTTACTCCTATTAGTACTACTATAATTGTTACTCCTATTAGTACTAATATAATTGGTACTCCTATATTAGTACTACTACAATTGTTACTCCTATATTATTACTACTACAATTGTTACTCCTATATTATTACTACTACAATTGTTACTCCTATATTAGTACTACTATAATTGTTACTCTTATATTATTACTACTACAATTGTTACTCCTATATTAGTACTACGACAATTGTTACTCCTATATTAGTACTACAATTGTTACTCCTATATTAGTACTACTATAATTGTTACTCCTATATTAGTACTACTACAATTGTTACTCCTATATTAGTACTACTACAATTGTTACTCCTATTAGTACTACTACAATTGTTACTCCTATATTAGTACTACGACAATTGTTACTCCTATATTAGTACTACTATAATTGTTACTCCTATATTATTACTACTACAATTGTTACTCCTATATTAGTACTACTATAATTGTTACTCCTATATTAGTACTACTAATTGTTACTCCTATATTAGTACTACTATAATTGTTACTCCTATATTAGTACTACTACAATTGTTACTCCTATTAGTACTACTACAATTGTTACTCCTATATTAGTACTACGACAATTGTTACTCCTATATTAGTACTACTACAATTGTTACTCCTATATTAGTACTACTATAATTGTTACTCCTATATTAGTACTACTATAATTGTTACTCCTATATTAGTACTACTATAATTGTTACTCCTATATTAGTACTACTATAATTGTTACTCTTATATTATTACTACTACAATTGTTACTCCTATATTAGTACTACGACAATTGTTACTCCTATATTAGTACTACAATTGTTACTCCTATATTAGTACTACTATAATTGTTACTCCTATATTAGTACTACTACAATTGTTACTCCTATTAGTACTACTACAATTGTTACTCCTATATTAGTACTACGACAATTGTTACTCCTATATTAGTACTACTATAATTGTTACTCCTATATTATTACTACTACAATTGTTACTCCTATATTAGTACTACTATAATTGTTACTCCTATATTAGTACTACTAATTGTTACTCCTATATTAGTACTACTATAATTGTTACTCCTATATTAGTACTACTACAATTGTTACTCCTATTAGTACTACTACAATTGTTACTCCTATATTAGTACTACGACAATTGTTACTCCTATATTAGTACTACTACAATTGTTACTCCTATATTAGTACTACTATAAGTGTTACTCCTATATTTGTACTACTATAATTGTTACTCCTATATTAGTACTACTACAATTGTTACTCCTATATTAGTACTACTATAAGTGTTACTCCTATATTTGTACTACTATAATTGTTACTCCTATATTTGTACTACTATAATTGTTACTCCTATATTAGTACTACTATAATTGTTACTCAGACTTGCTGCTGCAGCTGAGCTCAGTTTTTCCATCAGAGCATCTTTTCTGCGTCTTCATGTTACTCTACCAGAAAAACCTCGTCCACTCTGCTGCTGCTGTCATCCCGAACACACTGAACCCCTCATCACACACACACACACACACACACACACACCCCTCCCCCACCCTCCTCCTCCTCTTCCTCTTCCTCTTCAGCCTGCAGATGCATCTTCCAAAGCAGCCATAAGTAATCTCACTTTCCCCTCCGCTTCACCCTCACACCGCTGAAAATAAGAGGCTCTCTAAATATTTTATATTCCATCCCACTGCCCTCCTCATCCCCACGTCTCCATGCTTTTCTATAAAAAAAAAAAAAATAGGGGGGTGGGGGGGGGGCTCTTTCTCTGACAGAAACACATTTTGTGCATTTGCTGGAAAAAACAACGTCTTATAGTTAAAAAGCCGAGCTTTCCAGCAAACTGGAGCTGCAGCCTGAAGGAGGACCAGAAGTGTTTTCTTCAGACTGATCCGGATCAACCCGATGCTCAAATCATCCTGCTCATTCTGCTTCTTTCAAAGTAAAGGTTTGACTTCTTGTCCTGAATAACAGTACGCTCTTATTTTGAAAAAATAAGGCAACCTTAGCGGCACAGTAACAACGATGTTTCTTTTTGGCCTAACTACGTTTTTTTCACCAAATATTTGGGTTTTTCACCGCTAACTACGTGTTGTTGTTTTTTTACTCTAACTAAATGGGATCAAAGAACAGAAATGATTTCCATTTTTTTTAAGACGTAAACTTGTTTGACACAGTTTTCTAATAAACAACAGTGTCGTGATTCATTTCGTCTTTGACGGTCTGAAACGTCGTTAACGGCTCGTTAAAATCGGCGGCGCTGTAACGAGTCTCCGTCTGTGTTTCTTATTAGTTTCCAGCACACTTGTGATTATCTTTATATAATTCAGGTTCACCTGAGCAGGACGTCGGTGTGACACCGTTTGTATGAGACCGATAGATGAGTGAAGCCCTCCGGGTTTCATGATGATTAGTTGGGCCTCCATTGTTTGGAGGATCCACGAGTAGCGTCGGTCCAGCCGGCCCTCCGACCGTCTGAAAGGTCGGCCGGTGAAAGGCTCTCCGGGCAGGAGGGCCGAGGCTCGTCCCTCCTGCAGCGAGGACGGAGGACAGAGACAGAAACACGGGACGGGAGGGCAGCAGGGAGGTTTTTAAAACCGACCCGGAGACCAGATTCACCAAAAGAGTCCCGAAACAGCAGAAATACACGTTCATAAAGAGCGTTGTAGCAAATACATGCTTTAAAACGTTAGGTTAGGTTAGGTAGTTACTTTATTAATCCCCGAGGGGACATTTTTTCGCTACAGCAGCATACAGAAGCATAGGAATCTTTTATTAACATCAATAAATGAGCTTTTCTTTCATTTCAAGGAGGATTTTAAATATTAAAAGGTGTTTTTGACTCTTAAATAAACCTTTAAAATGTCCGAATCTGTTCATTCAATTTGATTCTCAAAGTTTTTGAATGAATCTTCTTTCTTATCGAAAACGAACTGCAACATCTTGATGTCATCAAACAGCCTCCAAGTTGATATTTAAAGCGTCTTTGATGAAACCTTTAAAGCGCCGTTGTTCCCCGACCTTCCAGGTTTTTTCTGGTGTTTATCTTTCAGAATAAAAGTGGATTTAAAGGAAGCGACCGACGGCTGAAATCCATCCGACTCTGGATTTCACCAAAATGTCAGATAATCAGACGGAAGCAGCCGCTTTCTCCTCCGGATGGAAACATGGAAAGGTTGTTTGAGAGGTGACGAGGCCTCGCTAACGTACGCAGGGTGTAAAACAGAAACACAAATCGGTTAAAAGGTGCTTTTTACGAACAGGTGTTAACCGGCTTTTTAAGAGCACGGATGATGTCATCGGTCTCCGACATCAAACAGAAATCTCCTCCGAGTGTCGACCTGAGAGTCTGAAAGGTGTGAAGAGTCCAAACGACCCGCGACACCAACTAATGGAGGCTGGGAAGTTGCTGCGTTGATACTGGGTGGTTGCTATGGCGATAGTAGACGGTTACTAGGGTGAGATATTAGTAGGAGGTTGTTTTAAACTTCAGCACTTTTAAGGCACCGATCTAATTTTTTTGGTACATTCTATCGAAAAAAACACCTTCTCACTCCGTACTAAAATTTACATCCACTCCTAAAGTATTTTTATTTTAACACGCAGAACTTTTTCTACATTTAAACGGCAAGAAATCGTATCATTTACCATATTTAGCCTCTACGACTATGTAGTAAATCTTATCATTTGACTCCATTTAATCGAATTGTTGGTGCAGTACCACTGAGGGCCACTAGGGGGCTCCAACAGACTCACAATGAAAAAGCATCAACTTTCTCTCCTGAAATACAAAATCAGTATAGCTCCGCCCCACCTCATCCAAATATGGTCACTGAAGGCTTTTCTACGTACATCTGGCTAGCTAGCATCTACTGATGGCAGGATCCTCCTCCTCCTCCCCCTCCTCCTCCCCCTCCTCCCCCGTACGCTGCCTGAAGGAGCGCATTAATTGAAACTTTGGGAACGTTCCCGTTAACAGTGCTGGAGATCGACGAGTCAGCCGGAGCCGAAGGAAGAAAGGAAGCGTGTCTCCGAGCGGCTGAAGGCTCTCACATTTCACAAAGAACAATTTACTGAATCTTTTTACTCCTTTTTCTCTCCAGTAAACCTGAAACACAAATAAAACGCAGCAGAGAAGCTGAATCAGAGACGACACGCCGCATCAATCCAACAGATTCACGGCTCACGTTTCATCTGCAGCTGTAAAATAAAGAATCATCGTCGGAGTTTCAACTAAAACAGAACAAAGAAGCACTTCCTGTTTATCTGTAACTATTGTACTCTTTTGTTTACATTTTATTCATCACTGACCTCTAAATACTTTGTCTCGAAATTTGGATTTGATTTTTTTTTTTTAAAGGTCCCCTGATGAATAAACTGATTAATTTTTCTAAAAAAAAAAAAACACCTCGAACTCCTAAAAATACTGTCAGAGTGAAAAGCTTCAGTCCACAGAGAAACACGTATTCAGCGACGGTGCCGTTTGGACTTCCTGTAAGTTTGTGATGTCACAAACTCCCTGTGACATCATACGTCCGCCCCCAGCACGGCTCGCTGTCCAACCTTTTATGTAGAAGACAAATAAACAGAGCGGTTGTTCTGTACAGGACCGAAGAGCACCTGTGATTGGTCTGAGCTAAAAGCGTCAGCCAATCAGGAGAGAGGGTCGTTGACATCGATGAGTCTTAAAGAGACGGACACAGACAGCCTGCAGAGGAGATGGAAAATTATAGGAGATTTTTTGTTCTTAAAACTACAAAATCACTTTTTAGGGAGATTATAACTGAAAATAAAACACTGTAAGAGTTTAAAATACGGACCTTTAAATGTTAAAGTCATTCTCAGTACCTGTGGACGCCGGCGTCTACAGTTTGTTTACATGTGAATGAAGTTTCTATGAACCAAAACTAAACTCACCTAAAACTATATTTCAGCATTATGACATTTAAAGGTATTTATATTTTTTACCACCAAAATAAAAATCACAAAGTAAATGCAGTTTTCAGCCTGGAGAGATGTGTTTCTGTTCTGTGTTTTAATGAACAAATCCATTTAATGTTGCAGGTGTTTTCCTCTTTAACACCTTTCAGTTCCTCGACTGACTGAATTTAAAGAAACGTCCTGAAGGTGTAAAAGTGGATGTTTCAGACTCTCACCTGTTTTATTTCTGTCAATGTTCTGCTTCTAATCTTTCTGTCTGCAGTGAAACCGTCTGAACATCTTTCCCTCCGCGGCCACGCTGAGGTCATCCGCTGCCGTTTGCTGCCGAGCGGACAGATTATCCACCCTCATTATGTGCTCTGTTTTCATAGTGTGCCTCTGAGATAAGGAGGCTGCTGAAAAACGCATTAGTAGCTGTTCAGATTTCCATCAGAGCAGCTGCCAGACGCTCTCTTTGTTTACACTGCGTTCACCGCCGAGGCCCTTCAGTCCGCTGCAGAGATAGTAATACCACCTTAAATTGAGAAATAACACCTTAATGAGAATAATACCACCTTAAACAGAATAATACCACCTTAAATAGAGTCACAGCATCTTTAGGGGAAATACCACCTCAAAGAGAAATATCACCTTAAACAGAATAATACCACCTTAAATAGAATAATACCACCTTAAATAGTCACACCACCTTTAAGGGAAACATCACCTTAAAGAGAAATATCACCTTAAACGGAATAATACCACCTTAAACAGAATATTACCACCTTAAATAGTCACACCACCTTTAAGGGAAATACCACCTTAAATAGTCACACCACCTTTAAGGGAAATACCACCTTAAATAGAATAATACCACCTTAAATAGTCACACCACCTTTAAGAGAAATATCACCTTAAACAGAATAATACCACCTTAAGTAGAAAAATACCACCTTAAAGAGAATAATACTACCTTAAAGAGAATAATACCACCCCACCTTACACAGAATAATACCACTTTAAACAGAAAAATACCACCTTAAAGAGAATATCACCTTAAAAAGAGTCAAACCACTTTAAAGAGAAATACCACCTTAAACAGATTAATACCACCTTAAATAGAAACACCACCTTAGACAGAATACCACCCTAAAGAGAAATACCACCTTAAATAGAATAATACCACCTTAAACAGAATAACACCACCTTAAAGAGACAGAATACCACCTTAAACATAATACCACCTCAAAGAGAAATACCACCCTAAAGAGAAATATCACCACCTTAAATAGAGTCAAACCACCTTAGAGAAATACCACCTTAAACAGAGTACTACCACCTTAAACAGAGAAACACCACCTTAAACAGAATACCATCTTAAAGAGAAATATCACCTTAAACAAAATAATACCACATTAAAGAGAATAATACCACCTTAAACAGAGTAATACCAGCTTAAAGAGAATAATACCACCTTAAACAGAGTAATACCAGCTTAAAGAGAATAATACCACCTTAAACAGAGTAATACCACCTTAAAGAGAATAATACCACCTTAAACAGAGTAATACCACCTTAAAGAGAATAATACCACCTTAAACAGAGTAATACCACCTTAAAGAAAACCTTTTGCAGATGTTTCACAATAAAAGCTTCCAGCAACTCAATGGACATGATCCTTCTGTTCCCTGATGGGCTTTTAATTTGAAGGATGAGTCTATCTCTGGAGCAGCGAAGCTTCATCTGGTGACATCAGATTATAACGTCAGTACGAAGCAGCCCTTTAATGACGGACCAGCGTGTCTGCAGAGGAACCGCTGAACCGGACCTGGCTGCAGGATGTGAGGACGTGGACCCGTCCCAGCTCCGGGCCTGGCACAGGGTCAGCTTATCACCAGGGGCACACATGTCAGGCTGGCAGAGGGTCCGCCGGGGCCCGAGGAGGCAGCAGGACTGAGCTGCTGCTGTCTGCAGTGCATCATGGGTAATCAGACAAACATCACCGGATCACTGAGACTGAAGGGAAACTAAAAACGGACAGATTCTCAGGCAGCTTCTGAATGGTGTTTTTTCAGGCAGCAGATTTGTGGACTTCCTGTTTAGTTTTGTCCTCCTGAGAGAGTTGGTGTCATTTTTACAAAGATAAAGACGCGGGACGGTGAGGGACGGTGAGGGACCGCCCCGTCCTCTTGCAACGTTAATAATAGAAGTCTATTTTAATGTCCCTCCTCAGTAGAGAAACATGGCCGACCTCTGAGCATTCATCAAACTGAACCCCGGACGATGTGGACGTGGAGGAGGGAGGACGACGATGAGCCTCCCGGCTGTAACCAACACATTTATTTGCTGAGCGAGCAGCTCACACCTTCATATTGACCGCCATCGCAAACCTCGGAAAGGTCAAACTCTTATATTAAATGAAGAGCCGAGGAGAAATTACAGCGAGCGGCGATCATCTGGACTCGGCGCTCCTCGTATAATAAGAGGATGAGCGACGGCAGCGGCCGACGGGATCGGTGCTGATTAAACGGCCGGTTAGTTTAAATCCAGATGCACACAGACGGACAATATTAAACTGCAACTTCATTCTTAAATTGAAGAAATAAAATGTTCTTTTGATCAAGTGGATATTCATTTTAATTGTTTTGCACGAGAACCATAGAAACAACTTGAATGAGCAAAAGTTGTAAACTGAAATCCTCGATTTGATCCGCTCCCATTTGCCCTGTTAAAGTTACTGCATTACACTGTTCATACAAAACTAACAACTTCCCGTACTGCTTCAAATTAAAAGCTCTTTAAGTATCAGTACACAGAGGCTTTTATTGTGAAAGAGTTGCAGGAGGAACAGTGTAGAAAACATATCCAGAACAAACCGTTTATTATCGCTGACTTTAATAAATGAAAGTGATTCAAATATCTCGTAAACTAGCAACAGTTCGATCCTCAAAATCTCCGCGATCAGTAATCAATGTTTCCCTTAATTTGTCTCATTTATACCTTTAAATGAATATAACGTTAAATTAATATCACTTATTATCTTTCTTGTCCCTTTAACACCCTTATTATGAACTCTAGTTTGATTTTCATCTTTTTTTTGCTTGTTAACACATTTTTCATCTTAAATTATGCATTAAAAATGCTGTAAAGTGGAGATTCAGAGTAAAAACTGTCCATGAAAAGTCAATGTTTTCATTTTCAAGAAGGAAAAAGAAGATCGAGGGTAACCGAAGTCTTTTCAGACGATGATTTAGTCATTTGAAGGCGCAAATTATTCATCGGAGAGAACGAATCGAGTCATTTCAGGCAACGAGTTACTAAATTGAGGGCAATAAAAAAAAGTTATTGAGGAATTTGAGACAAATGAGTCATTCAAACAGCTGATTTATCACCTGCGTGTTGTTGTTGTCAGACAGGAGAAGTGCGGCTCTATTGAAGGTTACATGTTCCTGAGCGTGCACTGAAGTCGCCATGACAACAGAATAAAAAAAAAAAAGATGATGGGAGTGACTGTGAGGAAACGCCCAATCACGGATCTTTTTTTTTACACGCTGAAACACCAGACTTTTATTTTGAAATTTTCCATCGAGCGTGTGATAAACTTTAAAAGGTCGTATTTTATATTAAAAAAAGCCTCAAACAGACAAGTTATTAATTCAGCCGCGGCGACCATAGGGGTCCGGAGTGGATCGGAGGGGTACGTAGGGGATCGGAAGGGTCCGGAGGGGATCGGAGGGGTCCATAGGGCATCGGAGGGGTACGGAGGGGATCGGAGGGATCCGGAGGGATCCGGAGGGGTCCGGAGGGGTACGGAGGGGTACGGAGGGGATCGGAAGGGTCCGGAGGGGACCGTAGGGTACCTGTGGGGTACGGAGGGGATCGGAGGGGTCCATAGGGCATCGGAGGGGTACGGAGGGGATCGGAGGGGATCGGAGGGGTCCATAGGGCATCGGAGGGGTACGGAGGGGACCGGAGGGGTACGGAGGGACCGGACCTAATTAGATGCTAATTAGAAGAGTATCAACTGTCCCAAAGAGAAAAGCCGACACATTATTCAACGCTTGTATATATTATATTATCTGATATTTACATTAAGACACTTTATAAAGATTTTCATTTGCACAAAAATCTTCTTTTCAAGGAAAATTTTAAAATGTTTGATCTAAACTTATTTTGTTTTGTTCATTGAACCGTGAGATCCAACTATTCACGACTTGACTGGATATTTTAGTTGATACTCATTGAGTATCTCTCCACGCTGATGACGCGCTCATATGTTATTTATTAATAATTTTTGCCGCCTAAACGACATTTAAGAAGTTGATTTCAGAAATGAAGCTCTGTTCTCGTGTCTATATTGTATTTAATTGTTTTGTTATGAAGGTGTTGAATGTTTTGAGTCATTTAAATTCAATTAAGAATCACTGGGAGGAAGTTCTTCAACGATACACATTAAATAAAAATGACCAGCTGTTTATAAACAGACTCGGCTTGTTTATAAACAGACTCGGCTTGTTTATAAGACAATAAAACCTGCCGTGATGTCATCGAGTCACTGAAAGGCTTCCCGACGTAAAACCAACACGCTGCATTCAAAAGTACATTTTCACTCATATTGATATTTTTCAACCTTCTTATTGATCATTTTACTTTTTTGCAGCTGCACACAGATCAATACTCACAGTTGTCATTCTGAATTATTGATCTGAATACTAAACAGCATCGAGCCAATGATATTTATAGTCCGGTGATGGTTTCATGTAATCACGACCTTCGTAAAGTTTCAGTGGATGAACAGAAACTACCACGTTTATCAGTTATTTCTGAAGTTTATCTATTTATTGATCGGCCTTCAAACATCACAGATTAGAAAGAAATGTTGTCTGAAGCCAAAGATCAATGAAAAGTTGGTTTGTTTAACACTTAACGTACAAGTTAGAGCGAGTTAACGTGTTTTAAGAACGACTGACGAGCTGCTAACGAGACTGATTTAATATAACGACAC
>NW_027185439.1:764625-854625 GCF_022577435.1 Embiotoca jacksoni
TTTTAAGTTCTCATGAAGAGTTGATTATTTTTCCGGATGGTCGCACCTGAGGGTTGTTAATACTACCTGAAACAGAAAGGGTTCATCCTGTTGGGACCATGAATGTGTATTTAGTCAATTTCCCTACAACCAAGCCTTTAGATTTGGATTCCTCTGGGTGGGGGGGGGGGAGGTAGTTGCAGAAAAAGTATAATTTTTTTTGAGGCAATCGTGGTGCTAGAGGAAAGGTAGAACATGAATCATCATCTCGGGACCATGAATATCCAGCATGTTAGTTTTCTAAGATGTCGTCGTGGTTGTACAGTTTGATTGGTTGATATAAAAGGAAAGGTTCTTTAGGATCCTCTGGAGACCATGAATATCCAGTAAATTTGGTGGTTCTTGTTTTGAACGATTCTTCACTGATGAAAATTTTGAGAATCTAAGTGGAAAGGCTCAATAATGATGGTGGCTGAGAAAAGGTCAGACGAAAACCACAATCTGCAAGAGTTAACTTCTGGAGACCACGAATATCTGCAGTCTCCTGGCAGTGAAAATAAACTGCTGTCCAGTTGTGTCTTTACCAGGCAAGTGAGCCCGAAGATCAATTTAAGAAGCTGGCTTTGAGTGTTGGAGAGGCCAATCAGAGGGTGGAGGGGGGGGGGGGGGGGGGTCCCCAGAGAGTCAGCAGCTGATGGCAGCATGAGGCTGAAACATGCTCCGACATGCCGGAGTTCAATTAGAGGTGTTTGTGTCTGTCGGCTGTTTCCAGCGATTCTGTGTTCACGTCTTCGTTAACGAGGCTCCTGGACGCTCCAATCAGCAGCCGCCATCTTTCTTTAGGGCAGCGGCACCTTTTCAACACTTTCTAATGACGCATCATTTACAGACATTAGATTTATTAAATAATTCTCTCGTGTTTAATAGGTTGGGTTAAATCGATTTTTGGACGAGTTCTTTCATAAATCGGTCGGTATCGAGTTCAATCCCAGGATTCCCCCCAGGAGGGGTTCAGGGAAGGTTTCAGACTTGATCTTTGGCTGGTTCTGGACTTGGTTTGAACTAGTTTTAGACTTGGTCTTTGTTTCCGACTGGTTTTGAAGAATCTTAAAGCTTTGGACCATTTACAGCCTCTTCAACCATTTTTGTGTTTCAGAGTTTTGCTTTAAGGTCCCTCAGCAGTGACGGTCTGGAGTGGAACCAGCCCCCCCGACCCGTTTTCACAGCCTCCCGGCCGCCGGGTAAAGAGTGAGGATGAAGAGGATGAAGAACAAAGTGATTCACACTCTTACACACTCTTTTTGCTGCATTACATCATTATCTCACAATCTCTCCTAAGATGGCGTCTTTTTGATTCCGTGGTGCCGAACCCAAAAACGTTCGGCCGCCCGCCGACGACCCAAACGGACCGTCAGAACATCGTGTTTACAGCCTGTCCGAGTGTCTGAAGGCTCGAAGTCTGTTCGTAGACGTCTCTCAGATTTCTGAGTGAAATGGGGTCTTTGTACTCGGCGTTCAGTAATTCCTCCCGGCTTTGATCATTTCCGTGTAATGTTCCAGCACATAATGTTCCACCGGCTTCCAATTTTCACTGAGAAACTCGTTCCTACGGCAGAAAGCAATTTTCTGACTCCGTCTCAGCCTTTCAGAGAAGATCTGAAGCCCTCGTGAAGAAAACGTCACCGATTCCTTCACAATGAGGTGACAGATGAAAAGAAAACAGGTCAAATCAATCCGTTAAACAGGAAACTCAGAGCACCAATCAGAGCGCGGCGAGCAGGAGGAACACGATCAACATTTGTAAAGCTGATCCGATCAGTTTGATCCAAACCAAGATCCATTATTTAGTTCACTAAATGTAAAAAAAAAAAAAAACAAGACGCAGTTCAACAGTCTGAAGGTGGGAAAATAAACCTTAAATTACAAAAAGAAGTCCATAAAGAAAACTGTCAATTTAAAGAAAACACAAACAGATTCATTTAGAATCGGGACTGGTTTTAAACTGGTTTTAAACTGGTTTTAAACTGGTTTTAAACTGGTTTTAAACTGGTTTTGAACTGGTTTTGAACTGGTTTTAAACTGGTTTTAAACTGGTTTTGAACTGGTTTTAAACTGGTTTCAAACTGGTTTTAAACTGGTTTCGAACTGGTTTTAAACTGGTTTCAAACTGGTTTTAAACTGGTTTTGAACTGGTTTTAAACTGGCCTAGGGACTTCTGTATAGGCATGTTTTAGGGAAGGTTCTGGACAGGTTAGGGTTAGATGCTGACGCTGGATGTTCAGACTGGTTGTCATGACGATCGGACGACTCCCGACGGCGACAGAGGACGACGTAGACTTCCGGCATGTCTCCCGTTGTCCTCCTCGGTCCTGACGTCCGGCCGATGAAGACCACGTCTGTTGGAGTAGAAAGCTCCCTGCTCCGGTTTGATTGACAGGTGATTCAGGCCGAGGCCCGCTTCGCTATCGCTCTCTTTATCTTCAATACGAGCTCCTTGTTATATTTGGCATGTTGCTAAGGAAACGGCTTTTTATTCTTTTAAGAAGTACTCTTGCCTTCTCCCGTGGCGGTGGAACGAACCGTGCCGAGGTTTTCTCTCTTCTCGTTCCTGAAGTGTTCCTTTGACGCAGGAACAAAGAACCACTCCGCGGCCGGCGACTCATTATTTTTCATTAAGTAAAAGGTGCTCTGTAATCACTGCGCTCTGCAGGCCGGGATTCAGCTGACCGGAGAACACACACACACAATATGGATATACAGTCCTCAGAATAACAGGCGCCTGAAGGCATCAGCGCCACTTCAGCCCGCTCCAAATAATTGGGTTAATTTAGCCGTTTAGTGTGATGACGCCTGAGGACGGCGCCCACGAAGTCCAACAGAAACACCAAATAAAGCGAGGCGGCGGTTCGGACTGCAGCCTTTATCTCCTCCTCTGGGGCTTCTCTCCGAACCCCATTTATTTTTAATTGCTTTTCGCTGTTTGTCCGCATCTTTGTTTACGTCTCTGCGACTTCTGATAAGCGAAGCAATAATAGGAAATTAATTTGAATACACGCAAGGAGGTAGCGAGAAATGTCAGCCTGTAAGAATGAAAGCGGAGCAGCGATTCTTCTTCAGATGTGAAGCTCGTTCTGCTGCTTTCATTAGTTTTCTGCTCACATCTCCACACGGCTGAACAGCAGCTGGCCGAACACATGTAAACACGGTGAAGGTCAGAGGGCAGCGGCTCCACCGGTTAACGGAGGGAAGTCCGACTGAGTCACAGCGGGAAGAAGAGACCGGGCGGGTCAGGAAGTGAGGAAGAGGAGGAAACGGCCTCCGAGTGATGAAGACACAGAGACACTCTTCTTACAACGACCATATTGGTTTTAGACCTGATTTAAACTAGTTTCAGACTTTTATTTTGAAGTCTACATAATTTAATAATGCCGCGCTTTAATTTTGAAGGACACGATTCCCATGACCCAGCGGCCGGAGACTGCCCCAGTTGCCATGACAGCAACACTCTCGGGTGGCTCCGCCTTCAATCAACTCTATCAAACTCAATTTCTGCTAAATCTGGATTTTTTTTTTTTTTTTTTTACATGAACTTTGGTGCATCTGCTCGCTCCAAAATACTACAACACCCATAAACCTCATCAGCCTGTTGCCATGGAGATGACGAAGCAATGCATCTCACAGGACAGTCCCCCCCCCCCCCCCGTTATGATGCATTCATGTGCCGTCACAAAAACTGGAAAAACCTCTGTGCAGAACCACCTTATGGATTTGCCCGTTTTTAGCACACTTCACACACATCCAGGTGAACTGATCTCCCACAGCTCCTCTTCCTCCTCTTCCTCCTCCTCTTCAGTCCAGCACTACATCCCCAGCACCACCTCCCTCCACCCATCACTCACACCGACCTTGTCGAGGAAAAACAAATTAAAGCCCCATTTATTATGCGGCGCTCTTTGTTAGCGGCTGACTGTCGGTGCAAGGACGCCCCCCCCCCCCCCCCCCCTACGGCTCAACTCGACCCCAAAACCTCCCCCCGACACTTTAACACACACACACACACACACACACACACACACACACACACACACACACACACACCGAGCAGCACTCAGATTATTCAGCTTCTCCTGATCAACTGTTGCTGGTTTTAAAAGAGTTTGTGTTTCTGCAAAAAACACACACACACACACACACACACACACACTCTCTCGAACACACACTCTCAAACACACTCTCTCAAACACACACACACACTCAAACACACACACACACACACACACACTCTCTCGAACACACTCTCTCAAACACACACACACACTCAAACACACACACTCACACACACACACACACACACACTCTCTCAAACACACACACACACTCAAACACACACACACACACACTCAAACACACACACACACACTCTCTCGAACACACACTCTCAAACACACTCTCTCAAACACACACACACACACACACACACACACACACACACTCTCAAACACACACACACACACACACACACACACACCTGAAGGTCGACGGCCGTTTAAACAAACATGATGAAGAGTCTCAGTTCTTCATCGGAGACGTTTCATCAGAACGGATCAATAATCTCAGAATCGACGTGTTTACACAGAAAAACAGAAAACCATCTGAACGGAGATAAATTCAACATGGATCTGGTAAAACTCACAAAACACTCGACGTTTCCAGATTAAAGCTGCTGTTGTGATTTTATATGAGAATAGAAACATTTCTATTATAATGTAAATGATACAAATTTAATTTTAACAGTTAAATACAAAAAAATTAAAAACATCAATAAACTAACATAATTTAAACACAAACTGAGTGAAAACCAAAAGCAATAAATCCATTGAAATTTAATTGGCATCAGTTTCATGAATGAACAAGTAAGTTTTGTTATTTTTATAACATTACTGAGGACGTTCGTCTTCGTCTCTGAAGTTTCATCTCTTTTTAAAAAAGGAGGAAATGGAGCTTTTTGTGAACAGACAGTGAATAAAGTTGACTTTAATGAGGATTTAAACGTTTGAGCTCGTTTTGAGGCCTTTTGTATAAAAATGTATGTTTTTTTGCTGCTTTTATTCCATTACATCAAGTTTGATGTGAAATAAAGACGTGCTGGTGTGTTTGAGGAGAATAAACCTTGAAGATGAATATTCACTCCTCGGCTTCAGTTACCAGGCAACTCACAGACCTGTCGGGAGGAAAACCCGGCTGAGGAGGAAGAGGAGGAGGAGATGAAGCCGACCTGTCAGAGCCGCATCCTTTAAAACATCAGCTCAAACCAGGAAACACCCCCCCCCCCCAGTTCACCGCTGATCCAGCTCATCAGCGTCTCACCGGGAGATAAACTGTCATGTAGCCTCATGTTAGCAGCTGAGCGGAGAGCAGCCCGGCCTTCCTCCTCCTCCTCGTCCTCCTCCTCCTCCTGTATTTACACACTCTCTCCTTCTAACAGCACGGCAGGGCTATTAATAGAGCGGCGGCCCTGATCTGGGCTCTGGGATCTTCTGGCTGCAGCAGAGAGAGAGGAACCGGAGGAGGAGGAAGAAGAGGAGAAAGGAGGAAGAATAAAACTCTAAAAATAGGTCAGATTTTACTACAGAAGAGTCGTCTATATTAATTGATCTGAAGCCAATAAATAAAACTGATCAGAGCAGGTTATCAATACTGCATCAGTACGAGGTTATCGTTCACCTATTATACCCTGAAACACCAGCCTGGCTCCGCCCACTTGTCAATCACAGCTTTCTTTGATTACAGTCTGGAAACTGTTTGAATTAATGTCTGCTCAGCTGGCCCTGAAGGGCGGACCAATCAGAGACCAGGGGGGCGTGGCTACGTGCAATGATGCTGAAGTGTGTCCAAGGATTGCTCCTGGGCAAATATTGCTCTTTAACCCCGCCCCTCACCCAAAACACAACAACAAATGGCAGGAAGTGATGTCACAAATCAGTATTTCTCAGCATGCCTTCTTCCTTCGTAACTTCTGAGAATAAAGCAACCACATTGTTTTTTAAATGAAGGTGTGACTAAAACCAATAACGTTAGCGTCATAGAACCCGACTTCTGCTCGTACGTACGATAAATCAAACTTCTGCTGACGCAGCGTAAACAAAACGATCACGTGACCATCTTCAGATTGTCCAAAGAAAACACACCGAGCCCAATCAGGAAATCTAGAACACGAAATAAATAAATGACTGCCGACAAACATCAGCAGGTTCTGTTCCAGCTGGAGCCGTGAGTCACGGGTCACATGACCCGGCGGAGAGAACAGGACGAGGACGGTGGTATTTATAGGGGAGTGACTCACACACACACCACTCTGTCTTTAAACCCAGCGCTCACTTCCTGATGGAGAAGAACCGGGCCTTCAAAACAAAACCAACCAGATGGAGGAGAACCGGGCTTTCAAAACAAAACCAACCAGATGGAGGAGAACCAGGCCTTCAAAACAAAACCAACCAGATGGAGGAGAACCGGGCCTTCAAAACAAAACCACTGAGATTGAGAAGAACCGGGCCTTCAAAACAAAACCACTGAGATGGAGAAGAACCGGGCCTTCAAAACAAAACCAACCAGATGGAGAAGAACCGGGCCTTCAAAACAAAACCACTGAGATGGAGAAGAACCGGGCCTTCAAAACAAAACCAACCAGATGGAGAAGAACCGGGCCTTCAAAACAAAACCACTGAGATGGAGAAGAACCGGGCCTTCAAAACAAAACCAACCAGATGGAGAAGAACCGGGCCTTCAAAATAAAACCACTGAGATGGAGAAGAACCAGGCCTTCAAAATAAAACCACTGAGATGGAGAAGAACCGGGCCTTCAAAACAAAACCAACTAGATGGAGAAGAAACGGGCCTTCAAAATAAAACCACTGAGATGGAGAAGAACCGGGCCTTCAAAACAAAACCAACTAGATGGAGAAGAAACGGGCCTTCAAAATAAAACCACTGAGATGGAGAAGAACCAGGCCTTCAAAATAAAACCACTGAGATGTAGAAGAACCGGGCCTTCAAAATAAAACCACTGAGATGGAGAAGAACTCACTACCCTCAGAGCTTCTCTCTCGTATCGTCACTTCAAACCAACCTGACGTCGACATGCGAGCGTCTAATCTGTGAAAAGACGACGGTGATCTGCAGCAGGTGTTAAAACCCTGATCAGATCTACAGAAGCAGATTATGAGGGATTATTGTTTTGGTTACAAACTGGATTAATTACAGGAAGAAACATCTGGACCGGGAACAATGAATCAGGTTTAAGGTTGATTTTAAACATCAAACACTCAGAAATATGAACAAAGTCTGTGATTTAAGAAGATTTACAACGAAACTCTGAGGTGATTTAACGGTGAGACTTTATTTGATCTGACTGCAGTTAGAAGGTGAAAAACATTGTGTTCAATAATCCATCGAAGCTTCCAGCTGCTGTTTTACAAGGTTTACTTCACATTTAGTTTAAAATATTTCTTTGAACTCTCTGTTTGACGTTTTATAATAACTTTTCGGCCCCCTGCTGGACGCAGACGGTAAAATTAAAACGTTAACTTTGGGCCCCCTGCTGGACGCAGACGGTAAAATTAAAACGTTAACTTTGGGCCCCCTGCTGGACGCAGACGGTAAAATTAAAACGTTAACTTTGGGCCCCCTGCTGGACGCAGACGGTAAAATTAAAACGTTAACTTTGGGCCCCCTGCTGGACGCAGACGGTAAAATTAAAACGTTAACTTTGGGCCCCCTGCTGGACGCAGACGGTAAAATTAAAACGTTAACTTTGGGCCCCCTGCTGGACGCAGACGTTCTTCTGAGGACGTCTTCGACCTTAAAGCATCTTTTCGAGGCGTTAAACATTATTCAGCAGATTCAGGTTCAGACTTAAAGCTTCGAGATCCATCAGAGAGCACAAAGACAACGTTGAGCAGCACATTTATTTTTCCTACAGATTTATTTCTCTTAAAGATTTTCTTCTCCGTCGGTTCGACTTCAAACCTCCGGCTGCAGACTTCCTGAGTCTTTGTGGCGCCGGCCATCCTCACTTCAAAGCACAAAGAGTCTTCTGAGGCAGAAACTTTGAAGTGATGTGGAGATGGAGAGCAGCGGCCGGCGGTGGGCGGAGCCTGTACGAAGGATTCTCCCCAGAGGCTCCTCCCCCTGCTGCACCACAGAAAAAACTGAAAACTCTGCTCTGATTGGGTGGAGGTTCCAGGCCCCGCCCCCTGTGTCCGCTCAATAAAGCAGCCCCCAGCTTCAGTCTTTTATTTTCTTAACGACAGGAAGCAGCATTTTAACTGAAACAGGAAAAATTATAGAAACTGCTGGATGTTATTTTTCAAAATAAAAGACAAATTTACGCATTTCTTCTCTGCTGAAAATGAAAACACTGGAATCTTCATCAGCCGACCAACGTCTACCTCAACTTGATGCTGAAACTTATTAGAAAATAAAAGTCCGGCTGACTTTTACAAACACATTAATTCTCACTAACGGATTATTTTTCTCTTGTTTTGAGTTCAAGTTGATTTTATTCGTCTGATGTTAAGCAGCAGTTTGTGAAACGTATAAATAAAGTTGATTTAAAATGTCGAGCAGCCACGAAGACGATTTCTTCAAACTTTGCCCTTCAAACAGGTCGAGTTTAAATCATTTTGTCCACCTGCTGCTTCCAACTGTGAACTTTGATTTGGATTATAAATGAGAAAGAAAACACACTGATATTACCAAGTGCAGAAGACCTCCGTCTTCATTAGTTTAGAGTTTAAATAAAGTGAATTCCTTCTTGGGTGTAAATAACATCTGTTTGTTAAACTGTGTAACGATGTCAGCGGTAAAAGCTCGGAGGTGAATTCCCAGCGTTGAGAGAAGAGGAAGCGTCTCGGAGCATTAAGTCCTCACCGGGCCGTTTTCCAAGGCGATGTTTGTCGCTGCCGCTTTGATTAAAGGGATTTTGGGAGCTTATGTTCCCCACAAACCAGAAAAGGCATTATCAGTATTAGAGCAGCGATGCCTGGAGCGCCGCCGAAGATCTGCGGATGAGATGAGATCGGAGCGGGATGGACGGATTAGACGCACGGAGGCGTCGACCTGACAGCTCATCACAGCTTAACGGAGCCGCCATCCCGGGACGCCGCAGAAAGATCTGGACCCGGGACCGGAGCGGCGCCAACAGGGGGCGCCGGAGGAGTGACGCAGAACTGACACACCTGGACCTGGTCAGACGTCTGGACCGGAGGTCCGTTTGGTTCCTGCAGGTCTGTTTGGTTCCTACGGGTCAGTTTGGTTCCTACAGGTCAGTTTGGCTCCTGCAGGTCAGTTTGGTTCCTGCAGGTCAGTTTGGTTCCTGCAGGTCAGTTTGGTTCCTACTTTTTCAGAGGCTCTTTGAAGTCTCCTTGTTGTCCAACTTCCTTTTATGGAGACTCAATAATGCACATGAAAAAGCAGGGGATTGTGGGAATGAAGGCCGAGGACACAGGCCCCGCCCACACGCCGCTCCGATTGAAATGCAAGTTCTGTTTGAAACGTCCACGACAGGAGACGGTTTCCAAAACAATCAGCCAATCAGACGGCTCGGCTCTGTGACTGACCTCTTTCTGCTGATGTGTGTTTAACTGGCTGACTGAGTCTATTGTTTGTTCCTAAAAAAGCAACACACAGACACACACACACACACACACACACACACACACACACACACACACACACACACACACACAGCAGGCTGAGAAGGAACCAGCTGCAGGAAAAGACAAAAACATTCCTCGTTCGTCTGCTCAGAGAAAAACACACATCTTCATCTTCGTCGCTCTTCATCATCTCACATGTACGAAACAAAAACTCCTGCGTGTTCAAACCGACACGTGAAGGAAGCAGCGTGTTCGGATCTGAAGTTCAACTAAAATAACCAATGTCTAGTTTTCACACGAATAAACTCCGAAGTTAAATATTAGTTTACAATAAAAGCGTGACTGATGATCTCCGCATGCCATAAAAATGCACAACGTTGAATTAACTCATTACAGCTGTAACACTAATTAATTTAAGTCCATTGAAAAAAAATTATTAAAATAATTAAACTAAAACATTTTTAATGAACACTTCAATTAAATCATTAAATTTAAATATGATTTTAATTAATAATTCAATTAAAACTCCTGTATTCGGTAGTTATCAGACGTCTGTATGAACTGGTGGGAGAATAAACGTTAAAAGGTTTATTTCACCTAAATTTAGCTTGTTTACGATCAGATGTTTGTGCAGCTTTTATTTTGTTTTTATTTTAGAGAAAAAAAAAAAAACGAAAAGCAGAAAATAACTTGTTCTCAGGTTTTAGCGGTAATAATAATAATAATAATTTTTTTATGAGTTTTTTTTTCTATTTACAGGCGAACGGAGGATTATTTTAAAAGAAACTGTTTAACGAAAACTCTGAATAAAATCTGAAAAAGGCGTCTGAATTAAACCGTGTAACACGTTGTGAAGTTGTTCGTCACATTTACTCCGTCAATAAAAACATTCGTCAGAAAAAGATCTCCAAAGAGAAATACCACTGAAGGCCACCAGAGGGCCGGCTCCAAGGAATAAACTGTAGCCATAGAAACACCTGTCCGTCAACTGAAAGGTAAAGAACACGTATGTAAACAAGGGCAGGTCACGTGATAACATCACAAGGACATAGGAGGGAAATCGTAACCACGTTGTTTCTTTTCCTTGAAGCTCGACTGTGATCTGCTTCCCTCTAGTGGACAGACGAGTGTATTACACTTTTTATAATAACTAGACTCCCATTCAACAGCAGCGACTCCTCTCCTGCACGTCTCCGACTGCAGTCACTCAAACTAAACGTGGTTTTGTTTCTGTTGCACATTAAATATCCGACATGCCGGTCGCTCCGTGAGACTCGCTCTGATTGGCCGGCCTCTGAAAACACAAACTGTCGCTGCAAGTCGTTCAACACGAGTTCAACAGATCAACTGAAAAACAATTAATAACCTGCAGTCGTTATTCACAGAGCGCCGCTCTTTAATTACTCGTTTAACGTCGGAGCCAATCAGGTGTCAGCGTGCCGAGGAGGCCCCGACTCAGCAACCGGACACCACGTCGGCCGGCTGGACGGTTATTAACAAGCAGCCTTCTTCTGCTGACTGTTTATCATCTCTGCAGCTCGGAGTTAGAGAGCAGATCAACAGTCTGATCACCGATCGATCGATCGATCGACCGACCGACAACACGACGTCCTGCCGGCTCTCGTTTCTGTTTCCTGAAGCTGCGACTCGGCGTCTCGTCAGATCAACGTTCAACTCCTCCAGCTCTGAAACGGGCTGAGCTGTTCCCTCTGCTCAGAAACAACAACAACAACACTAATAATAACAACAGCAAAAAACAACAGCAACAAAAACAACAATGACAACAACAACAACAACAGCTGCAACTGCTCACTGAACACAACCTGCTCTGAGTGTTTCATGTTCTGCAGCTCAGAAAGCAGCGCAACATGTTTTATTTACATTTTTAACTATTATTTATTATGAATAATAATAATAATAATATTATAATTTAAGAGCGTTCAGGACAAGCGTCCGGTTTATATCTGCCAGATTCTTCTTCTTCTTTTTAACCCCTTAAAATAAACTATTTAAATATATTTGTGGATCCAATAAGACCAAAACAATTCTTTACAAAAGCTTTAAATAATATTTCCCTAAATAAAACGGAGATTCTTCTTTAAAGCTGCTTAACCGGAAATCAAAGCAGAGTGCGGAGTTAATGAGGTTATTACATGTTTGTCTTCGGCTTCCTGACTGAAGAGACGTCGCTGTGTCCTCTAATCGCCGCTGATTGACAGATAAGTGGTGACTCAAACCGACTGAACTCCTAATGTCTTCTGCACGAAGCCGCTCACGTACCGCCGTCGCTTCCGTGTCGAGGAATCTGCTCGTGTCTCGTCGTCGTCTCCTCAGAGAGACGTTATTCATCGTGTCAGCGGCCGCGACCGCGTGGGAGGAAGAGGAGGAGGACGAGGAGGAAGGAGACGCTGGATGTGCAACACACAACGTGCAACTTTAAAAAACCTCAAATAAACACAGGCTTTTATTCTGAAGGCCCGAAACGGTGGAAGGGCACAGAGGTCAGAGGTCAGAGGTGAAAACCTGCTGCCACGACAGACAGGAAGTTCATTAAAGGGGCAAATTTTTTGTCACGTTTTTTTTTTTTAGACCTGAAGACTACGAACCAGAACAGAACCTCAGAAGGTCCCAGCTAGCATGTAGCTAACAAGCATCTAACAAAGCTAACAAGCATCTAACAAAGCTAACCAGCAGCTAACAAAGCTAACCAGCAGCTAACAAAGCTAACAAGCAGCTAAAATAAGCTAACAAGCAACTAACAAAGCTAACAAGCAACTAACAAAGCTAACCAGCAGCTAACAAAGCTAACCAGCAGCTAACAAAGCTAACGAGCAGCTAACAAAGCTAACAAGCAGCTAAAATAAGCTAACAAGCAACTAACAAAGCTAACAAGCAACTAACAAAGTTAACAAGCAGCTAAAAAAAAGCTAACAAGCAACTAACAAAGCTAACAAGCAGCTAAAAAAAGCTAACAAGCAACTAACAAAGTTAACAAGCAGCTAAAATAAGCTAACAAGCAACTAACAAAGCTAACCAGCAGCTAAAAAAGCTAACCAGTAACTAACAAAGCTAACCAGCAGCTAAAAAAGCTAACCAGCAGCTAACAAAGCTAACAAGCAGCTAAAATAAGCTAACAAGCAACTAACAAAGCTAACCAGCAGCTAAAAAAGATAACCAGCAACTAACAAAGCTAACAAGCAACTAACAAAGTTAACAAGCAGCTAAAATAAGCTAACAAGCAACTAACAAAGCTAACCAGCAGCTAAAAAAGCTAACCAGTAACTAACAAAGCTAACCAGCAGCTAAAAAAGCTAACCAGTAACTAACAAAGCTAACCAGCAGCTAACAAAGCTAACAAGCAGCTAAAAAAGCTAACCAGTAACTAACAAAGCTAACCAGTAACTAACAAAGCTAACCAGCAACTAACAAAGTTAACAAGCAGGGTTGAAGTTTCACTAAATAAAGTTCTCATGTCAACAAAATCCAAATCTAACAATAGAATCATAAAGTCGGACTATTGCAGGAATAAAGTTTGACTTTCCCAACAAAGAAATCCATATATTTAACAAAAAACTTCAAAATAAAAGTTATAAATATCAGGAAAATAAAGTCAGACTCGATTGTCAGAATAAAGTCATAAATTTGAATAAGAATAATTAAATTGAGACTTTTCGAAGGAAAAATTCCACTTTACAACGATTACAACACCATGAGACCATTATTTTGAAAGAAATAATTGGAACATCCTAGAAGCTGTAAATAAGTTGCAATGTAAAAGAATAAAGTTGTAAATATAATGAAAAGATTCTTTTGTTGAAAAAACAGTAATAAAATTAGAATAAGGTGTATTTATTTTTTAAGTAAAGAAGTAATTACATGACCAGAGGATGTGTTTGTGTGTTTCAGAGCTGAGTCAGCGCTTTCTCGACTCTCAGTGCTGCTGGGTAATAAGGAGCCGTCACACAGGTGATCTGCTACCTGTTCACCTGAACACACACACACAGTAAAACCCTGACACTTTTAAAAACACACTTTAAATGGGCCAATCACAGAGCTGCAGGAAGTTGCCTCTAACTTCAAAATAAGAGCCACAATCTCACTAGTTTGAGAGTTCAAAGGTCTGAAAGGTCATCAACACTCACTGAAGTGTTACGATCATAACTTCTGTTCTAAGATCATAAAACAACCCCAAAGGGATTCATGTATTATGTAAAATAAATCAACAAAATTAGCGTTATTGAACCTTGAACTTTTTTTAACTTCAATTTTTACGTAAACTTCAGGTCAAACCCCGGCGGTCTGTGATCCGATTGGACGGAAGTGAAACTCACGAGATCTCCAATAAAAGCAGAGTGTCTCTGTAAACCTGAATAAATGTGTTTTCAATATTTTGTCTGTTCAGACAGAAAAAACTAAAACGAGAAGCAGCGTCGACCTTCACTACGACGCCTCCAAAATAAGGGCGTGCTTCCCCGAAGCGCTCCACATAAAAAGAAAAGCAGGTTACTACGGCGACTGATCTCTGAGCGTATCCTGCTTTCTGCTCACAGCCGGAGGCGAGTCGGAGGACACGCAGACTTTAAACACGATTAAACCTGAATTGGTTTTAAAAGAGGTTTTTTTGGGGCATTTTATCTCAATATTTTATTTTTTTAATCACATTGAGTTTGATTTAAATAAGATTTTTTTTTTTTTTTTTTTATCCAATTTAACAGTAAAACAACAACAGGGAATGTTTTCTTGAACTTTTCATACTTTAACTACATGATGCTGATAGTACTTGTTGTACTGTGGTATATTCACAGCATGTATTCGTACTTTTACTTCAATGAAGCACCTGAACACATCCTCCTCCTCTGATTGGTCTGATGTCGGCTAATTAAAAGGTTGAAGTCAGTAATCTTTGCATCATGACGTCAGAGTCATAAGATCAACAAAAAAAACAGCTGGAAATAATATTTACTGAAGGAGCGTTTTGGTATTTTTTGGCCTCCTGTCACCAGATTCATGCAGGATTATGGAAGCTCCTATTGGCTCCAATGAAGTGTCAATCAAACGGGCAGCGTGCAGACGCCAAGAACACGTGTAATTTGAAAGAATACCACAGCAGCTCAGGATCTAACAACACGTCTTAGACTGAATGCTCTACTGGACCTTCACAGACTGGACGGGACCGGTTCTGAACTAAGAGGCTTTTTACAGCTGAGTAACGAACGACATCATCATCTCGCAGGTGATCAGCACACGTGACCTCGACCGTGACCTTTGAAACACAACATTAAAAACATTTCAGGCTCCAGACCCCGCCTCCTTTTTGGCAGGCCGTCCAATAGAAGAAGCCGTCTCGCACCAATCAAAGACATCAAACACGTTACAGGTGGAAACTCTCCCACACACCTTCACGTCTCCATGGTTACAGATGCTGCCCTTTGGTTTTTCCCTCCTCACGTCAGAAAACATTTTTTTTTTTTTGCTTGTTTTTGTTTTCAGACAAAAAACGAAGAAAAGAAACTAGTCGCCTTCACCCGACAGGTCGGGGAAAAAAGTGCTGCCATGACGCAACGCAGAGCAACACACACACACACACACACACACACACACACAGACACACACACACACACACACACACACACACACACAGACACACACACACACACACACACACACACACACACACACACAGACACACACACACACACACACACACACACACACACAGACACACACACACACACACACACACACACACACACACACACACACACACAGAGATCAAGGATGCAGCTTCATCGAACTACACCTGCAGACACACCGAGTTTTGTTTCTAATCGCTCTTCATCTCCCTCCTCTTCCTCACTGGTTCTGGACTCAGACTTCCAGCTGGAGGCCTCAAACCCGCGACCCTGAAACGACCTCCGGGCTCCACAGACGAACACGTGTTAGTTATGTGAGCGGAAAAACACTCGCAGCTGGAAAACTTGAGTGTGTATTTTTTGTTTTTGTTTTTTTAGGTTGATTTAGATTGTTTTAAATCTCTGCAGGACTGGTTCTGGTTCTGGTTCTTGGTTCTGGTTCTGGTGTGTAAGAGGAAAAGCAGCAATTCATACGTGAGGAAGCAGCAGGAAAAATAAAAAATAAAAAATAAAAAGTAAAAGGTCACGTTTTGTGCTTGTTTAAAAAACGTCTCTGCTCTGCTGACTGGGCTCTCTGCCTGCACCCCCCCCCCCCACCCCACCCTCCTCACAAACCAAAAACAGCATCAAAGCAATCAAAATGGTAATGTTAGGCATGAATGGGGCCCCTCCCCCTCCCCCCCCTCCTCCTGCATGAAACTCTGCAGACTTTTCTCCTCTCCATGTTGGAGGGGGTGGGGGGAGAACCCCCCCCCCCTTCTCTCTCAAAATGGAAGCTTCCACTACCAAACTACAGAGAAGGAAAATAATAATAATAATACAACAAGGATCCAGATTTAAAAGCTTCACACCACAAATCCGGAGCAGAACGCGGTTTCTGTAAAAAGAGCTCGTGTTGTTGTCTTCGTTCAAGTTTAATGGGTTTAAAACTGGAGGCTGGAAAACTGCATTCCACAGGAAACGGGTCGATTGAAGGCAGGCAGGCGTCGAACAGCTAAAATAAAACTACACAGCGACGGGCTGATAAATATCGACCTATTTTTTTTTAAGCTTGAATTCTTGCTCGCTTGATGTGAGGGGGAAGTTGTGTGTAGCTGCAGCCGGGGCTGGGACCGCCCGGCGGGGCGGTGCAAAGCGGGGCACGGAGGAAGCCGAACGGGAGCTGGCCGCGGTGCTGAAACCTCCGCCCGGCTCAGCTCAGCAGAAACACCGCCTCAAAGTTAATGTAGGACGAACGGTTCGTTCAGAAAGACGGTAACGGGAAGAAAAAGTGAAAGCGTCAGAGTGAGCGAATCAAATGCACCGCTGGGGTCACGTGACCGAGAAGAAATAATACCAGCAGACTAAGTGTAAAGTAACAAAACCGGCCGTTAAAAGAGGTTAAAAACCGACCCGGTTCTGCTGGTACCGACTGGTGGAGCCGGTCTGACTCCCGCCGGGATGTTTTCCGGCAGACAGCCGGAACCAGCAGCTCCTTTCATCAGCCCGAACCTCCACTCTCCAGAAACACGTCGACCTACTCAAAATGGACGCTAACATTTCTCAACATTACACAACTTTGAGACAAGAAGCCCGGCGGGTAGGCCGAGGACCGGGGGCCCTGCTCCAGGACCGGGGGCCCTGCTCCAGGACCGGGGGCCGGGCTCCAGGACCGGGGGCCCTGCTCCAGGACCGGGGGCCCGGCTCCAGGACCGGGGGCCCGGCTCCCCGGTCAGGGCCACCGGGGGGGGGGGGGGGGGGAGGAGGAAGCTTCTCCAGCCAGCGGGCACGCACACACACACACACACACACACACGCACACACACACACACACACACACGCACACACACACACACACACGCACACACACACCTCTACAAGCCAGCCAGCCGGAGCACGAAGCAGCGGCTCGGTGTCCCGGTGTCCTCACGGTCCACCCCGCACAAAGCACCTCATTTTAGGGGCAACGAAAATGAAACTTCGCGGCACCCGTGATCGGGGTCGTTCCCCCCCGCAGAGTGTCCGCGGAGAGGGCCCAGAAATAAAGCCAGATTTTCTGCTGATAAAGTTTCTCGTCACTCCTCCGACCCGCCTGCCGGGCTGGAGGCTGCGGAGGCTCCGGGAGGACGCCGCGGTTTTACCTGCCGGTCCCGCTTCATCTGGTGCAACTAGTTTAGAAGCGACGTGACGGCGGAATGTGTCGAAAACAAAGTGTGCAAGTTAAAGAGTGAACCGGGAACAAAGCGATGGTCGCCGCTCAGGTCCGTTCAACACCTCATAAATATTCAGGTCGCGTCCGGACCGCCGCTCGAGCACCGCCGCATTATCTCCACATTCTTGTTGCTGGCGGAAAAAACAGCCCGACGGAGCGGCCAAAAGTGCACTCAATCACCGGGACTCGGCGGCCGCGTCGCCGGCAGACATTACCGGCGCCGTGTCGCAGAGTTGTTCCCCCGGAGCGGCTCGCCTCTTCATCCCGTCACATCTCCTCCTCCTCCGGCTCCCAAACACCAACAAGGCTCACAATAACACGATGCTTCATTTACCTGATGACATTGGATTTCTACTTTCAGCGCCTCCTGAAGGCCTTGTAGTTCCATGTTCCGGCCAGAAAAGCACTTTTCTTCCACTTTCGACGCGGCCGAGACGAAGTTTAAGTGAATTAAAGATTTTTTAAAGCGACAATAACAATTGAAAGAAGAACTACTCCGGCTGCAAAGCAAGTTCTCGCTTCTTTTTACAGGCTAGGACTCATCACCCACTTTCCGCCCGTGTCTAAAAAGTGCTCCAAACCCGGCACAAAGAGCCCGGGCTGCGGTCGGATCCTCTCCGGAATACGGCCGAACGGCGACGGGTCCGGCGGGGGGTCGGATTCGCTTTTCTTTCGGTAATTTTAAGTTAAAAACGGGGACTATATTTTGTCCGAGTCCGCGGCTTGATTTCACTTTGCCTGGGGAAAAGTTGCGCTTCGGCTGTCAATGGTAATTCTCAAGTTCCCGGATGGAGCAGAGCGAGCAGAGCCCTCCCCTTCCCCCTCCTGGTGAGCATGCGCAGTGAGCAGGAGGAGCTCCAGTCAGTGGAGCACAGTGAGGAGTATTTTCTGATTAAAAGTCGTGTTTTCACACCTGTAGTGACAAAAAAAACAAAAACAAAACGCAACTACACAAACAGGAGGGATGTATAAGGCTCAGATCAAAGTAGGATTCTTAGTAAATATAGTTTTTGTACAGCTAATGTGCAAATTAACCATGATTTCCTATTATTTTATCCAATAAAACCTCAATTATTGACAAAATAGTGCATCTAACCTGACCTACATGTTCAGCAACCAAAGCTACAAGATAATCAGGGAGTAGTATTATATATTTCATCAGTTTGTCTACATACAGGTTGTAAAAAGAGCCCGAACATAAAGACAAAACTATGGGAAATTATGGGTTATATTTAGGGGGGGAAATGCAATAACAGGAGATTAATTTATAAATCCCAACTCCACTCATACTTCAAAGTTTTTTGGAAATGGTTTGAGCAAAAACTGTCAGTTTAGTCCAAATAAAAAGATGTATTTTGTTGTCATAATGCGTTTTGTGTGTAATTTAAACAAAGAATATAACATAAAAATATTGTAAATTGTTATGTTCAATAAACTGTTAACAGACTGAACTTTAACACATGAATCTGTTTCTGCTTCATAAATCTCAGGACATTCAACTCAAAAATCAAAACTTGTTGATTTGACATAAAAAAAAATATGTTTGTAGTAATGTAATAATTATAATACGTTTTTGTCCTTTTGAGACTTCTGACTTTACAAAAGTTTTGTGTTGTGCAGGAAAAATAGTTTACAGAGTAAAAGAAACACGAGACAATATTTAAAAATGAGAATTTTAAAGTAAAAAGATTACAAAAAAACAGCTCAAATGGAATACAGCAGATTAAACCGGAGATCAAAAGTTACAGTGCAGGATATTAAATAAGATCTGATTCATTATTCTGTAATCCTCATTTGCATTTTTATGTTATGCTTCTTCTTTTTTTTTATAAGCTGATTATGTTTTTGGTTTCATTTCCTGTGTTTTAACCCTCCGTGCTCTCGGACATTGTCACAGCCTCGAATATCTTTCCCTGAAAATTCACTTCTGTGAGATTGAAGCTTCTCATTTCTCTCTGATGTGATACTAAAGCAGTTTAATGGGGAATTTGTACCATTTTTATTTAAATTTTTAGTCCAAAACTAACAGTTTAGGTGTGTTTTGGTTTCTCCGAGCCAAAAAACACATGATGTACTGAACAGGGGTTTGTTTTAAACACCCGTCCCTGAATGCATCTTTTTTTTTAAAATCTTATATAAAATGAAAAGTGGGGCAAAACACAAATATTACAATAAAAATAGCATTAAAGTTTAATTTAAAAAGCATCATTAACGACTACTTTTAGTTTGAGTTTTAAAGTCAGACATTGTAAACAGAGATGATGAAAAGAATACCAACTCATTAAAAGAGGTTTAGGGCCTTTATGGGTGAAGTGACTGAAATATAACATTGTTTATTCAAAGAGCTTACTGTCCAAAAAGCTTATGATTTGATTCATTATTGCAGAAGTTAACTTAAATATAAAAAGATTAAATAAGATGAAATGGTAGTTAAATGGTAGTTCAGTCTACGTGCATAGATTCTTTATGAAGATGTGGAAGTGATTTATGTTTCAGCCTCGAACAGTGAAATGCTTTGTTTACACCTTTAAAAATGGATGATGCACTAAAACAGGAGGTTTAAAAAAAGATGGCAGCAGCTACAGCCTGAACCTGCTGACACAGAGAGGAAGAAACAAACATCCAACATGTCGACTCGACGTGAAACACATTTGTAGTTTCTGCCTCTTCAAACACAAAGAGGCCGAATGAGGCAGTTTGTTCTCAGAAATCTCTTCTTCCCCATTTCTGACCCCCGCTGCCTCCTCCTCCTCCTCCTCCTCCTCCTCCCGCCCCTTTTGGACGCCAGCCGAGCCGCCATTGGTCAGAGCTGCTCGCGAGGCACAAGTGGGGGGCGGGAAGGGAGAGCCAATCAGGAGTTGCAAACGCAGATGGACAGGAGGGAGAACCAATACGGGCTGGAGAGGCGAGCAGGAATGGGGGCGGGGCTGCGCGCGTGGAGTATGTGATCTGAGAGTTGATGAAGAGCAGAAATGGCAGTTAGTGTTTTGAATTTACTGTCAACTCGACGACGAACAAGTTTGAAGCACTTAAATATCATCAGACTCAGAACGAGGCGGTTAGAAGAGTTTGTGTTGAGGCTTTCACGACCGAACTACAGACAGTGTTTCACCGCGGGAAGCAGAAAGTAGCACCATGGACAGAGGCAGCAGCAGCTGCTGCGGAACTACTTGTTCATGTGGATCCGCCGAGCAGCGCTCCTCTCCGGGTGTATTAACACTGAAACCCCGCAGACCTCCATCCTCCATCAGACCTCCATCCTCCATCAGACCTCCATCCTCCATCAGACCCGCAGACCTCCATCAGACCTCCATCAGACCTCCATCAGACCTCCATCAGACCCGCAGACCTCCATCCTCCATCAGACCTCCATCCTCCATCAGACCCGCAGACCTCCATCAGACCCGCAGACCTCCATCCTCCATCAGACCTCCATCCTCCATCAGACCTCCATCCTCCATCAGACCCGCAGACCTCCATCCTCCATCAGACCCGCAGACCTCCATCCTCCATCAGACCCGCAGGCCTCCATCCTCCATCAGACCTCCATCCTCCATCAGACCTCCATCCTCCATCAGACCCGCAGACCTCCATCCTCCATCAGACCTCCATCCTCCATCAGACCCGCAGACCTCCATCAGACCCGCAGACCTCCATCAGACCCGCAGGCCTCCATCCTCCATCAGACCCGCAGACCTCCATCCTCCATCAGACCCGCAGACCTCCATCAGACCCGCAGACCTCCATCCTCCATCAGACCCGCAGACCTCCATCCTCCATCAGACCCGCAGACCTCCATCCTCCATCAGACCCGCAGACCTCCATCCTCCATCAGACCCGCAGACCTCCATCAGACCCGCAGACCTCCATCCTCCATCAAACCCCGCAGTAAAGTTCAGAGGCAGCTCCCCCCCCCCCCGGAACCCGCCCCCCCCTCCCCCGGAGCCCCTCCCCCACCCGTCAGGTCTGCTGCTCCATCAGCTGCTACTTTTCATTTCATGGCTCAGCAGTGAAACTCTTCAAGTCCTCTTTTTCCATCGACTCTTTCCTTTTTTTAGGCTCCACTCGCTCTCAATGGGCTCAAAGTGCAGATATATCTGCTGCTGTTCCTGTTTGTGCTTTTTATTTATGATCGGTGTGCAGGGCCACAGCCAGGATGGTAGAAACACCCCCTCCCCCTCCACCCTCCACCCTCCAACCCACCGCAGCTTTTGTCTGAAATTAATGCGAATATTTGATGTTTAATAGTCAAGCAAATGAGCAGAAAAGAGTCAAACTGATGTGAAACAACCACAAAGACACCACACACAAAAAAATGACCACAAAGACTAGTTTAACTTTCTATTGTTTTGTCGAGCCTATTAAAAGCTCAACAATAAAGCTTTTTTGCTGTTAGTGCCAAAGTTTGACCTTCACATCATGATCAGAGAAAAAAATATAAACGCTGCTACTGGATTTGTTTTTTCAAAATAATCAGTTGTATCTACAAAACCAGAGAGGATACGCAAAAATATCACTACAACAAGAAGCAAAATAACTTTAAAATGGATAATAAAAGACGACAAATGAATGGAAAAAAAATGAAAATAAAAAAAAGAATCAAATAACCAGTGTAAAAAGACATCGATAACAAACAGATGTCAAATGATCATGAAGAGATGTTAAAATCCCCAACTTCAAAAGAACTACAGACATGAAACAACATCGAGACATAAAATAATTGTAAACAAAAATCTCTTAAAGTCTAAAAAAAACAAAAATCTCATGACTGATGTAAAACAACCACAAAAAGACAGAAAATAGCTGTACATTTTTTTAAATTCTTTTTTTTAAATGAGTAACAATTTATAATTTAGCGCCCTCTTGTGGTCAGAGTAGTTATTACGAGTGCAAAGAAAGAAGTCGGGTGATGTAGTTATGGAGCAACAAAGTCAGGAGGAGGTCGGGGTGGACGGACAGGTCAACAAAGTCACTGCTGTTTCTTTCATCGACACAACATAACTAACTGCTTGTTTATTATCGTCACCATGACAACGACGATCCTCTAACCCACTAATAACATTAACCCAGACCACGATGTCTCTTTTAACAGTGTATATTTGTGGTTTATGGCGTCAGAAGGTCGTAACGAAACACGTAAAAGGTCGTTCAGGTCGGACGATGCGTTCGGAAACAAATTCAACACGACGAGCGTTAAAACGATTTCAACTTTAAGTATATTTCCAACCAACAGATTTTTAGTGTGTATGTTTGTATAATACGAACAAATTATTGATAAATAACACAAAAATAAATCCCGAAATCGTGACGGCTTTAAACTTGAACGAGGAACGGACGTCTACTTCTGTGACGTCCTGACACGTAAACAGAAGAAGAAACATGTCTAACATTAAAGGGTTCATCTGTATAATTTAACAGTTTTAAGGAAAAGCTCTGGAGAGTCTTTAGAAACAGAGAAAGTCATAAAATTAGTGGATTAATAATCTGAAGCTTTTCTAACTTTCCTTCTGATTGATTTTCAGTGATTTGGTTTCTGATCCGTCCAGTGGACGACACGCAGGAACTTGGACAGATTTGATATCAGCTGGACGTTAGTTTTATCTTACAGTCCACCTCGGGCCAGGCCTGAACCGGCCATCTGTCCAAACTGGCAAAACCCCCGGCAGCCCGGCCGGTCCTGGACCGGTCCGCCGCTGACAGGAGATCCAGTCATCTGCAGCCTCACGGCAGGAAACTAAACATCACTACTTTTATTTTGGTGACTCACTGAATCCAGAGGTAACTCGTGATTAATGACGTCCAGATGTCAGATTGGGATTAAAGAGGACGTTTTACTTCACTGAAGCAAAAGAAACAGAACAACGATATAAAACTACTATCGCAGCCTAGAAGTTATACAAAATAAAAACAATGAAAGAAAGAAAAAGTAACGCGCAGCATAGATCCTCACACGGATAAAACCGATGATTCAAAATTCACTTTAGAGCTCAAACAAAACACTGCGTTGACCAAAAAGCTGCCGACTATAGCATGTTTATGTTTATTACATATGAATTTCCCCCCAAAAATAAATACAAATTTACAAAACAAATTATCAAAATATGTATATAAAAAAAAGATTAAATCATACAAAATTACCAACTTTTATAAAAATTTACACCAAATACTACAAATAAATTAAAGTGGTAAAATTGCCACAAAAATTGCAGAAAATATTTTCCCCAAAACATTTATATTTTACAAAATTAACCCCAAACGTAGTAAAATGTCCAGAAAAGGCCTGAACGTTCACCTTCGACCTGAGAAAACGTTTCTAACGCTGACGACCGATCAGATGTTGTGAATCTGTCAGCGAGCGACTCGTTTCCAGGAGTTAGAGATTAGAAGCTTCTTCGTTGTTTCTGTTTGATTTAAAGAGAAAAGCAGCGATCCGAGAGGAACGAGACGAGACGAGACGAGACGAGTCGAGACGAGCCGAGCCGAGCCGAGACGAGACGAGCCGAGCCGAGACGAGCCGAGACGAGTCGAGACGAGACGAGCCGAGCCGAGCCGAGACGAGACGAGACGAGACGAGCCGAGACGAGCCGAGCCGAGACGAGACGAGACGAGACGAGACGAGCCGAGCCGAGACGAGCCGAGACGAGCCGAGCCGAGACGAGACGAGACGAGCCGAGACGAGCCGAGACGAGACGAGACGAGACGAGCCGAGCCGAGCCGAGACGAGACGAGCCGAGCCGAGACGAGACGAGCCGAGCCGAGCCGAGACGAGACGAGACGAGCCGAGACGAGACGAGCCGAGCCGAGACGAGACGAGACGAGACGAGCCGAGACGAGACGAGCCGAGACGAGCCGAGCCGAGCCGAGACGAGCCGAGACGAGACGAGCCGAGCCGAGACGAGACGAGCCGAGCCGAGCCGAGACGAGACGAGACGAGCCGAGCCGAGCCGAGACGAGACGAGACGAGCCGAGACGAGACGAGACGAGCCGAGCCGAGCCGAGACGAGACGAGCCGAGCCGAGCCGAGACGAGACGAGACGAGACGAGACGAGCCGAGCCGAGACGAGCCGAGACGAGTCGAGTCGCGGCGGTTTTGAAATGTTTGGCGCGTCGACGCCGACGTGTTCGGTACAAACAGCAGCAGGTCGGCGCTCCGACGCCGCCTCAAATCAGCGCTGACATCTTGATTTGCTCTTCCAAGCAGACGGAGCCGCGGCCAACGACATCTCCACCGCTGAGGAGAAGATACTCTGACATTTGTACGGATCGCGTCTTCGGGCTTATGAGAGGTTGACAGAAATGTCAGCCAAGTGCAGTCGGAGAGCTGGCAGCCCGAATCAGAGCAGCGGGCCGGACGGTCGGGTCGACCTGTCGGACCGGAGACCGTCGACATCACGAGGACGAGCTCTCGAACCGACACGAGGGAAACACGAAGGTACTCGGCAGCAGCGCAGGAAGAGATTCAAGCAGCTGAGACGTGTTTGGAGAAGAAGAACCACGCTGACGGAGAACCTGAACCGAGCTCCGCCCTCTTTCTTTCTCCAACAGAGGAAATAAAACGTTCAGGGTTTTTTATCCGCTTCCGTTTGCCCTGTTAAAGTTACTGCATTACACTTCCTGTGTCTGTTTCAAATTAAAAGCCTCCTGGTGTTTCAGTTGACAGAAACCATTCATTTCTTTTATTGTGAAACATTTCCAGGAAGGTGTCGTGACTGAAATCAGACAATAAGACTTGAGACGATTCATCCAGAACAACCAATGAAAGTAGCAGTTTTATATTATTGGCTTTATTAAATTACAAGATTATGGAAATTTACATATAATATTGATTTTTGTATTTACAACTTAACACTGCGTTACACGATATTAAAATATTAAATGTTTTTTTTATCGTCTTTTAGTAATAAGGAAACATTTTACCGAATTTCCCCACTTTGGGATTAATAAAGTCAAACTTATCTTATAAATCCCTTCAACTTAAATATTAAAATAAACTATAAATAAATAAACAGAGCTGGAAAATCGAGTTATTGTCATTTAAAATGCTGAGTTTGAAACTTCCTGTCTATCAGGCGTTTTAATCAAACAGATTAACTTCTCAGAAATGAATTATTTGTTTTGAGGTCAAATCAACTTGTTAAAAGTGCATTATTATTTTGAAAGCGTCCTCACTTCACGTCCTGCTCGGAGCGTTTGTGTGAACCGTTGATGAACATGAAATATCGTCGTGGTGTCTCAGACGAAGCTCCTCCGACTTCTCCTCGGTCTGACCCACTTCTCTCACTCGCAGCTTCTTCTGTCATTTCGCCCCGAAATAAGAAACCACCAGTTTTCCTGCGAGTCTTCGTGGCGACCAGCCGAGCAGATCAACCGGCGGCACAAAGAAGCGGCGCCCGCGGCTGCTTTCTGCGGCGTGTTGTTGGTGTTGTTGGTGTGGAAGTGTGGAAGTCGTCCTGCGGAGAGAACCACGCCGACACAACGATGACTCAGGGTTTGTGTTCAGACACATGCGGCGTCTTCAGCGGCTGAACGAGGCTCGCGGCGGCGCAGCGACTGTTTTGGAGCTTTTGTTAAAAGAATCTGCAAAGAACCGACGTCAGCGTTGTGCGATGAGATTCCTGCCAGCAAGAATTAAAGCGACTCACAGCAACAACAGGTGGAAAACGGCTCTCAATTAAACACTGACAACATCAACAATTTATCTCCCACATAAATAAACAAGTGCACGAAGAGTCTGTTTACGTTTGTTCATCTCAAACTTTTCATCCAAAATTTAGACAAAAATCTAAAAGAATTCCCAGAAAATTCGCCAAAGAAAACAAAAAAACGAACAGTTGTACACCACAACTTTACAGCACAAATAAACATGTTTACGGCACAAATAAACATGTTTACGGCTCAAATAAACATGTTTTCGGCTCAAATAAACATGTTTACGGCACAAATAAACATGTTTCCGGCTCAAATAAACATGTTTACGGTTCAAATAAACATGTTTACGGCTCAAATAAACATGTTTCCGGCTCAAATAAACATGTTTTCGGCTCAAATAAACATGTTTACGGCACAAATAAACATGTTTCCGGCTCAAATAAACATGTTTTCGGCCTGGTGAAGGTTATTATTATCCCGTTTACGACAATTGTAAAATTTTTATCCAACTCAAGGTTTCAGTTGTATCAGGACTTAAAGTTCTGCAGAATTGAGGGGCGGAGCTGCTTTGTGGGTGGAGTCACAAGTAAAATATCTTAAATACCATATTTGGACGAGCTGGGGAGGAGCGAGTGGGGGGGATCTGACACTATAAGCCCCGCCCACCAATACCGGAAACCCTTCTGCACCACAGACCTGTCAATCAAACCAAACTAAAGATTTGTACCAGTTTGTATTTTGCATTCATTTAATTGGATTTTATTAAATTGTGGTCATCAGCTATCAGAATGGGTGTAAATAAAAGAAAATTTTTGTTTTAATCCAACTCTGAGGATTTTGTATTAATTTAGCTCTTATTTTAAATTAAATAGTCTGAACACTTTGCAGCACTTGTCTCAAACTTGTTGTCCACACAGCTGCTCACAGTTTGATGATTTATCAGGAATAAATTATTAATCAGAATAATTCAATCACCTGTCGGATTGTTTCAAAGTGTTTGCTGACGGTTTGTACTTCCTGTAACTTCCTGTAACTTCCGGGTCTGACTGATGTTTACGGTCAGAAACTTAATAAAAGTGATTACTGATCTCAGGTGTGTCTCCTCCACCTGCACGCTCACAGTGACGTCAGCTCGTAGCGCTGAGACCAACAATACTTTATTTAAAAAACTCACCTGCAGCTCGGCGGCAGAAAGTCCCGTCATCCCCACAGGTGAAGCCAGGTGAGGTGAGGACGCAGGTCCCCGCCACGTTTGTTCTCATCTGAATTCACGTTTAATCTCGTGAGTTCCTGTGAGATCGCTTTAAAATAGTCCGTCCAAGAAGTCACGATGAACGCAAAACAAAAAACAAACAAAAGGTTTTTCACAATGAAGTTAATCAAAAGAAGGAAGACTTTCAAAATAAAAACCTGGTTTATGAATAAAGACTATCTTTACAAAACAAAAACCACAAAACAGGAAGTGACGGGGTCTTATCATGAAAGTCAGTCTTACATTTATTTCATATATTTCATTGACAGACGTCTCAGAATGTTTGTTGACTGAATGTTCAGGATGTGAAAAAAGTTTTCTACAAAATAAAAGGAGAACATCTTTGAAAAAAGGGTTTGAATTTTGAATTGTTTTTTTTTATCGTTTGATAAGTTGATGATAATATTTAAATTTTTTGTTTAAGTGCGAAGCTGTTGAATTTTCTTTGTTGCTCTCTTTCATTCCTCCCTGAGCCACTAGAAGGCCTTCGCTCGTCTTCCTCTCATCTCCAGACAGAGGTCCAGTCAAAAAACACACTTTTACTCTTGAGGTGAGCAGAAACTCCTGAAGTCTCCATCCTGTGATTAAACTCTGATCATTTAGATGTGAGATCATTAAGAAACATCAGTTCTGCTTCCTTTTAATTTGTCACTGTACTAATTGCCGTCCACACAGCCAGTCGATTAATCCAACCTAATTACAGCTCCATTTGCAGAAGCCTAATTGACATGTGGATCTGTGAGCTGAGCGGGAGATTAGAGAGGAGATGCATCGAGTCAAAAAATATTTTAATGATTTAATCAGATCGGATTAATTAAAGGCAGAAATCGGAGGTTTACCTGCCGGCCACACCAGGGTTCATTCACAAAAGACAGGATTTTATTCTGGTGTCCTTCTGCTCAAAAAGAGAGACTTTATGAATGAAGTTCAAACTCCACCGTGTTTCTGTGTGAATTTAAGATCTCTGCAGTGACGACTGATGTTGGAAAGCTCGACACCTCTCAGGGACCACGTCGCCTTTGATTCGACTCTCATCTCTAAAGCCCGGTCCCGTCCAAACCAGGTCCGACTCGCTCTGAGTCCTGCCGGCTGCTCCGGGCTTCAGAGGCCCCCCTGTGGAAGGGGGGGGTGCTGAGCTGAGGGGCCCCTCGTCTTCATCATCCTGCAGTGATTCAGAGTGCACAGCAGGACGGAGCTGCTGAAACAGGAATCACACAAATATCTCCTAACAGATAGATGCTCAGTTTTATTATTGACCATAAAAATGTTAAAAAATAGTCCAAAACTCAAAGATTGCTATTTACTGACATAAAACTGAAAAAAAAATCTGAAATTCTTCCAGTTTGTTTAAAGATTTGTATTCATTTTAAGCTCCTTAGTGAAACATTTTCACGCTTTTTTTTTTCTTTTTCCAACATTTTGTGTTTATTTCAGCTTTAAATTTGCACTAAAGGAACATTTCCGTTGAGTTTTAGACGCATTAAATCAGTCAAATGTTTCTAAATCATCTTTAAAACTGTGCTGTCAGTCAGAGAAGTGTCATCGTGCTTTATTTAAAAGCCTTTAAAGGCCTCTCTCCGCCGGCTGGCCTGCTTCATCCACATTATACAGGTTTTCTGTCTTTTCTGCTGCCAACTCGTTCCATTTTCTCCTCGCCAGCTGGTCAGGGGTCTCCTGCTGCCGCCAGGGCCCACAGCTCACTTCCTTCTTTCTGCAGCACCTGTTCCTGTTTGGCAGCGCCGGCCGGGACGCTGAAAGCTTGGAGACGAGCCATCTGCCGCCCGAATCTGCAGCACGTTGCACCGGTATCTTCCTCCAGCCTCTCTCCGACTTCCTCCTCTGAAACACACCGAGCTCTCCTCCGTCTCCTCCGTCTCCTCCGTCCACACAGAGCCGGACCGGATACCGTTTATCTGGAGAGAGCCAATCAAACAGCTCGTTTACCTCCTGCAGGCGGAGAGACGCTCGTCTTTCACCTCAGCTGCTCAAAGTTATTCTGACATTGATGCATTTAAAAGCTGAAAAAGTCCTTGTGTGAACATCACAGAATTATGTTCACGCCTTCAATGGAAGTTCAAATACATTCTGCATGAAATCAATCCAGTTTCTTGCCTTTAAATGTCCTTTAACACCCACATAATGACATGATTAAAGGGGTTGGAAGATATTTTTTTTTATCAGTAATGAAACAGCAGCTTTTACAAACTTTTAATTTCACATATTTGTAGCTGATAAATTGTTAATAAGTCTCAGATGTGTTTGTTTTGGTTCATGAGTTTAACATGGAAACAGACTGTAAACAGCAGCTTTAGAGCTCGTTATTTCATTATTATTGTTCTGACGTCCTTCAGCTTATAGTCACTATTTTTATAAAAAATAAGTTTTTCAGATGTTACTGTGGCTGAAATGTAAATGTAAATCAAAATTTATAATAACTTTGACCCTTTGTGAAATATGTTGGGAAAGAGAAAATCTGGCCTTTTAAACAAAGTGAAGGTTTCACTTTTGTAGTTCAAATCTTTTGAATGTGGATACAAAGGTCATGTAAATGCTCTGAATATAAGAAAATAAACATGCATATGTGTGTTGATTGTTTTTACCATTTAAATGTGTCAATATGTTGATTTGCAATTAAATCTGAATTCAGAAAAGTCTCCTTTTGCGGGTAAGACCTCCCAACACTTTGTTTGGACTACAACTCCCGCCGGTGATAGCGGCCCTGTCTGCTGCGCATGCGCCAGAAGGAGGGGCGCGTGCGGACGCATGCGGATGCACCGCTCTGTGAAATGGCGGCGCGAGGAAGGCTCGTTCACGCAGAGCGGTAGTTGAGACGGCGGTTAGCCAGCGTTACCGGGAACGGCCTTCGTCCCGCGGATCAACCGGAGAGCCGCGAAAAAGGACAAGAGGAAGAGGATTTACATTCCAGAGAAGGTCCGACATTTTCTAGACTTCATATAAAATAGATTAAAACCCGGTTGGTGGAGGAGATGAGGTTAGCAGCAGGCTGGCCGCTTGCTACTGCTCGGGCCCGGCTAGCTCACCGGGTCATCGGCCCCGAACCGAACCAGAACCGGTCAGCGAGTCTGTGAGTGGCAGCTACGGTAACGGTCACCTGGTTACCTGGTTCACCGGATAACCTAACGGAAACGTTATTGATGATCTAGCTCGCTGTGAACGGACCGTGTGATTGTTGTGTCCCGGAAACGGAAAGCGAACCAAGTTAAACGAGTTAACCGGTAACTAACCACGTTAAACTAGTTAACTGGTAACTAACCAAGTTAAACGCGTTAACCGGTAACTAACCAAGTTAAACGCGTTAACTGGTAACTAACCACGTTAAACGAGTTAACCGGTAACTAACCACGTTAAACGCGTTAACCGGTAACTAACCAAGTTAAACGCGTTAACTGGTAACTAACCACGTTAAACGAGTTAACGGTAACTAGCCACGTTAAACGAGTTAACCGGTAACTAGCCACGTTAAACGAGTTAACTGGTAACTAACCTGCCCGGTGAACCGGACCTGGTAAAGGGGTTAGTGTGATTTTTAAACAGCTGATTAACAGGCTGATCATCTGAACCGATCAGATTTATTTCTCTGGATAATAATAGTATTAAACTAGTTTTACTAATATCAGCTGTTTGATTTTAATATGGTGTCTGAGGTATATTAAAGATGATTTTCTTTTATTGATCTGATCTGTTTTGTATTTTTCTCAGAAAACTGATCAATCAGCTGTTTGGTGGAGAAAACAAAATTAATTTTAATCAGAATTATTGATTTGACTGGTTTAGAGAATTTTTTAACCTTTTATTTATTATTTTTATTTATCCATAATTATCCGATTGTTTTCTACTTGATCGATCTGTTTGAATGTTTCGATTACGATCAATAATCAGAATGTGTTGCCCCAGTGCATGCTGGGAAGGATGCTCAGGTTAGTGTAGATGATGAAGGACACCTTTGTCTGACCTGCAGCCGGTTGAGCTGTTGTGATTGATGGATTGATGATTGATGGATTGATTGATTGACGGATTGATTGATTGATGGATTGATGGATTGATTGATTGATGGGTGTTTGTGTCTCAGAGTCGGAGGGATGGCGAAGAGGATCGCTGACAAGGAGCTGACGGACAGGAACTGGGATCAGGAAGAGGAGGGGGAGGAGGTGAGGCGGCGAGCAGGTTATCGATGGCGGTTCTGATCCGATCTGAGTCTGGTGCTGACTCTGGTTCTGGTTCTGGTTCTGGTTCTCCTTCAGGCCGGGACCTTCTCTGTGGCGAGCGAGGATGTGCTGAAGAATCGGGCGATCAAGAGGGCCAAGCGCAGGAACACAGGAGCAGAGGTACAAACACAAGCTCCGCCCCCTGCTGCCAGCCTGTCTGTGACATCACAGCGCTGCATGTCCTAACCGTGTCCTAACCGTGTCCTAACCGTGTCCTAACCGTGTCCCGTGTTTAAGGGCGAGGTGAGCGGAGCCTTCAAAGGATTCAAAGGCTTCGCTATGACTGCGGCGTCAGGGGGCGGAGCCTCCACCCCGACAGCGTTCTCCGGCTTCGGGAACGGCGGCGGCTTCAAAGGCCTCGGAGGTCTGACCAACGGGAACAGTGGCACCGCGTTCTCTGGCTTCTCGTCTCCACCCGGCTCGACGGCGGCCGCAGGTGAGAAAAACAAGTGGCACCAAACTGCATTCAGAGGATTTTATTTTGAAAAGTCGACACTTAAAGGAAGTGAAAATCTGTCTGAGGGTGTAACGGAGCAGAACCAGCTGTGTGTGTGTGTGTGTGTGTGTGTGTGTGTGTGTGTGTGTGTGTGTTGGAGTTGCTAGGGGGCGGGGTGTATGCAGAGGGGGCGGGGTGTGTGCAGAGGGGGCGGGGCCTCCTCCCTCCCTCCGCCTGCTCTCATGTGTTCCTCCTCCTCTCCTCTCAGGTCTAACGTTCAACGGTCTGACCTCGGCCAGGCCGGCCGCTGACATCACGGCCAAGCAGACGAATGGCTCCGCCCCCGGCGCGGCGCCGAGCTCCAGCGGTAACAAGGAGTACAGCCGCCAGCTGACGGCGCTGAACTGCTCGGTGCGGGACTGGATCACCAAACACGTCAACGACAACCCGCTGTGCGACCTCAACCCCATCTTCAGGGACTACGAGCGCCACCTGGCGAGCATCGAGCGCCAGTACGGCAGCGCCGCCGCCGGGGGCTCCGAGGACAAGAAGCAGGCCGCCGCCCCTCCTCCTCCGTCTTCCTCCTCCCCCTCCTCCTCCTCCTCAGCTCCGAACTCCGCCCTCTTCTCCTTCAGCAAATCAGACGAGTCGAGTCGGGAGAAGAACGCCGCGACGCCCGCCGGCGTCACTTTCAACTTCGGCCAGAAGGTGGACGGCTCGGTTCTGAGCGCCTTAGGGTCCAAAGGTCCGCCCAGCTTCTCCTTCTCCTCTTCATCCTCCTCCTCCTCCCCCTCCGGACAGACCTCCCTGTTCGGAGCCGCGGCGTCTCAGCTCTCATTCACTAAAGCTGAAGATGCTCAGCCGGCAGGTCAGGAGCCTCTTCATCGCTCTTCATCTCTCTTCATCTCTCTTCATCACTCTTCATCTTCTTCATCTCTCTTCATCGCTCTTCATCGCTCTTCATCGCTCTTCATCGCTCTTCATCGCTCTTCATCTTCATCTCTCTTCATCTCTCTTCATCGCTCTTCATCTCTCTTCATCACTCTTCATCTTCTTCATCGCTCTTCATCGCTCTTCATCTCTCTTCATCGCTCTACATCGCTCTTCATCTCTCTTCATCACTCTTCATCGCTCTTCATCTCTCTTCATCACTCTTCATCTTCTTCATCACTCTTCATCGCTCTTCATCACTCTTCATCTCTCTTCATCACTCTTCATCTTCTTCATCGCTCTTCATCGCTCTTCATCGCTCTTCATCGCTCTTCATCTTCTTCATCTCTCTTCATCTCTCTTCATCGCTCTTCATCTCTCTTCATCTTCATCGCTCTTCATCGCTCTTCATCTTCTTCATCTCTCTTCATCGCTCTTCTTCTTCATCGCTCTTCATCTCTCTTCATCGCTCTTCATCGCTCTTCATCTCTCTTCATCTTCATCGCTCTTCATCGCTCTTCATCACTCTTCATCTCTCTTTATCCTCTTCATCTCTCTTCATCACTCTTCATCTTCTTCATCACTCTTCATCGCTCTTCATCTCTCTTCATCGCTCTTCATCACTCTTCATCTCTCTTCATCACTCTTCATCGCTCATCTTCTTCATCACTCTTCATCACTCTTCATCTTCATCGCTCTTCATCTTCATCACTCTTCATCTTCATCGCTCTTCATCTTCATCACTCTTCATCACTCTTCATCTTCATCGCTCTTCATCTTCATCACTCTTCATCACTCTTCATCTTCATCACTCTTCATCTTCATCACTCTTCATCTTCATCACTCTTCATCTCTCTGGTTGGATCTTAAATAAAAATCCTTCAGTTTCACGTTAAATATCTTTTTATAGTTTAAGTTTAATAAATGCAGGTTTAAACCTGAATATTCATAATTCAGTTTAATCAGATTATTAACAGATGTGGTCTGATAATAATAATAATAATAATAATAGTAATAATAATCATAATAATAATAGTAATAATAATAATAATAGTAATAATAATAATAGTAATCGTCTGATTATCAGTTTTATTTGATCAGCTGCTGAAAAACACTTTTTTCTGTATAAAGTAAAACTGTTTGTTTATTTTTTTTCAAATTGAATCCGACTTTGTTTTTGTCCTTCGTGCAGACGTGAACGGAGACGAGGAGACGGAGGAGCCGCCCAAACCCGACGTCAAGGAGGTGAAGGAGGACGACGCCTTCTACTCCAAGAAGTACGTCAGAAAGATCGTTGAAAGAAACGTTCAACACCAACAGATTCACAAAACTCCCGCAAGTCCGACTTTGTGGTATTTTATATATGGATGAAAACCAGACTCCATTCACAAAACGTGCGATTTTAGAGAGCGGTGTGATCCGGAGGTCAGAGGTCGTACTCGCATCAAAGCGATGGTGAATCTGACCTTCTTCTTCTTCTCTGCTGCCGACAGGTGTAAAATGTTCTACAAGAAGGAGGCGGAGTTTAAAGAGAAAGGTGTAGGGACGCTGCACCTGAAAGAGACGGAGGAGGGGAAGACGCAGATGATCATCCGCGCCGACACTAACCTCGGTAAAAAAACACGTTCAATATCACGTCTTCATATTCCAGCAGAAGTTTGGAAAACAGTGAAGAAGAAAAGGAGGTTTTTAAGTCTGGTGTCTGGTGAGACGTTCTCAGATATTGAGCACGCTCACCAGAGACGTCCATCTTCATCCAAACCGGACAGGAAATAAGACTTGGTGTTTTCAGCTGAGCTGTGGTCAGACAGCTCCCCCTGCTGGTCGAACACGGGAACTCCTGATCATCTCTTTCCTCTTTGATCTTCACACTAACTCAGTCACACATCAGAGCTGAAACAATCGATCGATCAAGAAACATTAACTTTTAATTTCTCTTCTGATCATTTTTCTGCCTGAAAATAAACATTTAAAATGTTTATCTTCAGCTGTTGGAAATTGAAAGCTTTTCATCTTTATTTTTGCATTTCATCATTAATCAATAAAATAATTAATTATAAATATTCATTTGAACAACAGAAAACTTTTATTTACTTAATTAATTTGGGAGATATTCTTATTTAAAACTAATCTAAATGTCGAACTGATTTTCTATCACATTTAAAAATCCTGATGTTAATTTGGGGAATAATCAATAATCGAGACTGTATGATGTATATATATGTATATATTGCCTGGATCGATGACGCCCCCCCTCCCCCCTCCAGGTAACATCCTGCTGAACGTGCTGGTGAACTCGTCCATGCCGTGTTCTCGTCTGGGGAAGAACAACGTGATGGTGGTGTGCGTCCCGAACCCGCCGGTGGACGACAAGAACGCCAGCAGCCCGGTGCCGTTCCTGATCCGGGTCAAGACCTCCGAGGACGCCGACGAGCTGCACAAGCTGCTGGAGGAGAAGAAAGGCTGAAGCCCCCCCCGCCCCCCCCCTCTGAGCCCATCACCCCCCCCCCCCCCCCCCCCCCCCCCCCCGAGCTTTTAGCAGACTTCACCTGGTCATCCGCCGACCTCATCACACACACACACACACACACACACACACACGTCCTGGTTAATCAGCTATCTGATGGTCAATCGCTCGTCATACTGTGAAATCTCTTCGTCGTAATCGAAGCCGTCGTCATGGCTACATTCCCTCCGACCTGCTGCTGTCCGTCAACGATCACCGACCGTTTTCATTGGAGGAACCGAGCGAGTCGAGTCGAGCTGTTTTTTGGGGAGAAAAAGCTCCGAAATAAAATTCAAATTTTTAAAAAGCCAGTCGATTTGGTTTTACAAATTAAAACAGTAACAGTTAACATTTTAACGAGCGTCTGCCGAGTGGGTTTATTTTATTTTTTAGCCTTTGTTGTTCTGGATCTATTTATTGTGTCGGCAGGATATTTCGTCTGCAGAGCGTCTGAACACGAGTGAAGGAACGCGTCGGACTTCCTGTCGTCCTGTAAACATGGACTCTGTTGTTCTCCAAGTGTCCTTCGTGGCCTCCTGACGAGGCGAGCTGTCATCAAACATTTGTAAAGACATTTATTGGAATAAAAGGAACAAACCGACTCGCATCATCACTTATTTCATGATTATTAGTGTTTTGTTTGTTTTCAGATTCAGATTCATCTTCTAGTTCAGTTTTAACGTACGGTTTTATTTGTTTGTTAATTTGAGAGCAAGATTTCACAATAAAATGTTGAAATATTCTCGTATATTAAATACGAGAATATTAAACGTTAAACATTTTATCAGTGAAAGTCTTAAATTCTCTGATTATATCAAAATGTTTTCCTAAATATTCACGGAGCTGAAGGTGTGCTCACTTGTGTGATGTCATCAGCAAGGAGGCGGAGCCAGAGAGTGTTTTGTAAAACCAACAATGTCGACTGAAGTCCGCTTGTCAAAACAAACACCACCTGCAGAACAGCTGTCCTGTCACCATGGTTACGGCCTCTGGACATTGTTCTGACGTACAAACTGAAATAACGTAAATATTCGGACAGGTTAGCCTTTTAAGTTGGGAGATCGTCCCCCTACGATAAAATCAATAAATTAAATATAAATTATATTTAAAGAGGAGTTTTACGAAGTTAAACAATGTACGAAGAGTTCGCAGCAGAAAACAATTTTTTTATTTCTTTTTTAAATACGAGTGTTTATTATGAAAATGATTTTGAATCACTAACTGGATATAAAAATGTCTGCAGTCTCAGAGTCTAAAATGTGAAAAAGTCAGGTTTTTGGTGGAGGTGGGCGGGGCATAGTGTCTTAGCTCCTCCCCAGCTCACCCAAATATGGTCATTTCTGGTTTAAAAAAGATGATGACAATAAAAATGTCAGACGGGAAGCTTCAAAACGTTCACAAACCGACGGGGACTCGCTGATACATCGAGTCGGGACGTCTTCGAGCCAATCAGCAGCTAAAACACGTAAATTATTTATTACACATTAATCCTGCGTAACGCTAACGTAACGCTGCTGCAAAGAAAAAAGTTATTTGAAGATGCTGAATCTTCATCCAGGAGCTCCAAAGTTATTTTAAAAATATAATTTAGAGGAAGAAGTTCACAAAAACCAGAACAACAGAAGTGAAAGAAGAAAGTTTGAAACGTTTTAACTGAAATAATCTGATCAAAACTCTAAAAACACGTAATCGTAAAGATCGTAATCCTTTCACGGTTTTAATCCTTCAGTACGACTTGTTCAAAAAGGTTTTTGTACCTACAAGCTTTAAAAAAAACAAAAAAACCTGATCCTGGATCGCGGATTAAACATTTAAGTGAAGCTGTAAGTGTGACGTTTGTCCACCGGGAGGCGCCAGAGGACGCGTCCAGGGAAACAGTGAAACACCAGAGAGGCTTTTCTGCTAATGTGTATTTGAATAAATAAAGAGGAAGATGTACAGAGAGTCTGAGAGCAACAGAAGACTGAAAACATGCACAAAACTGTCGGAGTACAAAAAGCCGTGAAAGAAGAAACAAAAGATTTTGAACAAATCGTTCATAAAAGGCTCTAAAAGCTTTTTACAGTGCAAACTGTCAGCTGCTGTCATCCGACGGTTCAGCAGTCTTTGTATTGATCAGCGTGGATACATTCAGCTGGAGGATCTATCAACTACGTCATCAATAACACCGACGACTCCACCGACACAAGATTAAAAACAACTGAAAAAGTGTCCTGTGGGAGATTTTACCGTTTAAAACACGACGAAAACACTTTGAGCGACTTTGAGCGACTTTGATCGACTTTGATCGACGATGACTTCATCTGAGTGCAAATCAATCAGCGATAGGAATCTGATCAGGAACACCAGCTGACCGACGTGAAAACAGACACCAAAAACAGCCACAGCTGTCAATCATTACTTTTAAATCCATTAAAATCATCAGATCAAAGAGTAACTGATAATTATTAGTTTTATTAGTTTTAACGCTGCTGTTTGAAAATGGATTTTAAATTTCGCCAATAAATTGTTACTAAATTTAATTTGTTTTACACAACGAAGCAAAGAAAGAGAGAAAGAAAGAAAGAAAGAAAGAAAGAGTGAAATTGGAGTTTTAATTTTAAGAAGGAACATCTGAATATTTTGAGAAAAATTCATTTCTGCAACGTTTTCTTTTCCCGTTATTCTCCTAATAGTAAAAAACAACGTTCAGCATCATTAACGATTTCCTATCAATTACTTTTTCTTGAGTATTTGTAATTCATATTACCTCAAAAATAAAATTACTAATTCATTTCTCTTAATAATTTTTTGTTAATTATTTTCACATGACGTTAAATTCGTTATTAAAGTCAGAATTTTGAAGTATTTATAACTTGGGATAAAAGTTAGTAAAGTTTTTCTCATTTAATAATTATTTGTCAAACACTTTATTCCTGCAAATTTCTTCAAAAACTGAAGTCATGTTTGGAGAAAATTAGATTTGAGAAATCAAATGAGTAACATTTTGTTGTCAGTTTATTGTCTGTATGAATTATTTCTCAACAACGATGACTAATTTCAAAACATTAACATTTTTGCCAAAACATTTTCAACGTTTATCTTGAAATTTCATCTTAAAAACTGATGTAACATTTCAGAGAACATTTAGAAAATTGCAATTTTGAAGAAACGTGTTTTTTTTACTTTCAGTTCTTTTATTCTTTGTTATGAATTCTTTCGAAAAGTTTTGAAGCCTCTGAATTCACAAAATCACGTGAAAATCAATCGTCAGGTTTCAGCGGTTCAAACGTACCGACGGCAGGAAGCAGCTGTTCGTATGAAAACGGCAACGATCTGATTGGTTGAAGTTAGCATTGATTGACAGATGGTTCATCCAATCAATAGCCTGCTTTGTTTCCAAACAGTTTAGAATAACTTTCTAACTATTCTGTCACAAAACATATTTTGACTTTTATTTAAGTGTTTTCTTTCTCAAAATATTACATCATAATTTTTCCTCCACTTTGACGTGATATGATGACGTCAAAAATAAAACAATATATATTTGCTGGTTCTATGTTTAAAATGTGAGACTGAAGCTTCGCTGGAAAACAACGTAAAAATCAATCGCAGTAAAAAAGTGATTCTGGCGTCTCTGTTTTCATCGGATCTCCGGGGAGAACCGACGGATCGGCCGGCTGCTTGTTTCTGACCGTTCGAATGTTTTACAGGCGAGTTCAACGAACTCGAAGAGAAACAGAAGAAACGCAAGTCAGATTTTAAGGCTTCGGGAGCTCAGAGGGAGAAAAACCGTTAAAATCCCTTTAAAACATCAGTCGTCTTCGTCTCGTCGGTTTGTTCCCTTTAACGTCTTCGTCACGTCGTAGTTTGTTTCAAGTCTCTTCCAGTTTGTGAGAAGCAGTAAAAAGTCCGCTGGGTTTCTGTGAGGGTGGTTGTGTTTTTGTTCTTTTTCTTCTCTACGTTGGTGAGAAATCGACGTCAGCGTGAATCCGTACGGACGTTTTATTTCTTGAAATGCAGATGTTGATGTCGGGTCAGATTCTGGCTGCTGAGTCGACTCCTTTCTGCTATAAATGTGTTTTAAATACAAAACAAGGTCTGTGTATGTGTGGTTTCACTCCTCCGCCTGACGTGGTGGTTTTTAGAAAAAAGAAAGGAACTCCACGAGGTCCGACGACGAGCCGGACAGAACCGGACAGAACCGGACGGAACCGGACGGCGTCGCTGACGACCTTCAGTCAAGGCGTCTCCGTGAGTAAAGCAGCAGGATATTTACAGGACAAAACACACATTCTTCACCTCCCTCGACTTCCCGGTCAGAGTTCAGCCAATGCCTCGTCACAACACCGAGGGGTCGCGGGATGCCGGCGCCGGGCCCGTTACCGCGGAGACGACCTCGGACGCGGCAGGAACCGAACAGAAGAGGAGGCACTTCTCGGATGGCTGGTTGGTCGTCGTCCCTCTGACGGCGCTCGTCTCCGGGTGATGTTTGGTTGCGGGTCTCGGTCTGGACACCGGGGGGCGCCGCAACGCTCTCAGCGGCCTGATGCAGGAGGCACTTGGTAGTGATGCTCTGAGGCTATGTCATCAAGATCGGCTTCTGACGCACCTCCAGGATGTCTGACACACAAACACACCGCTTACAGCCTGCAGGGGGCAGTGTGTGTGTGTGTGTGTCTGTGTGTGTGTGTGTAGATATGTGTGTGTGTAGATATGTGTGTGTGTGTGTGTGTGTGTAGATATGTGTGTGTGTGTGTGTGTGTGTAGATATGTGTGTGTGTGTGTGTGTGTAGATATGTGTGTGTGTGTGTGTGTGTGTAGATGTGTGTGTGTGTGTGTAGATGTGTGTGTGTGTGTGTAGATGTGTGTGTGTGTGTGTAGATGTGTGTGTGTGTGTGTAGATATGTGTGTAGATATGTGTGTGTGTGTGGATATGTGTGTGTGTGTGTGTGTGTGTGTGTGTGTGTGTGTGTGTGTGTGTAGATATGTGTGTGTGTGTGTGTAGATATGTGTGTGTGTGTGTGTAGATATGTGTGTGTGTGTGTGTAGATATGTGTGTGTGTGTGTGTAGATATGTGTGTGTGTGTGTAGATATGTGTGTGTGTGTGTGTGTGTGTGTGTGTGTGTGTGTGTGTGTGTGTGTAGATATGTGTGTGTGTGTGTGTAGATGTGTGTGTGTGTGTGTAGATGTGTGTGTGTGTGTGTGTGTGGATATGTGTGTGTAGATATGTGTGTGTGTGTGTGTAGATATGTGTGTGTGTGTGTGTAGATATGTGTGTGTGTGTGTGTGTGTGTGTGTGTGTGTAGATATGTGTGTGTAGATATGTGTGTGTGTGTGTAGCTATGTGTGTGTGTGTGTGGATATGTGTGTGTGTGTGTAGCTATGTGTGTGTGTGTGTGGATATGTGTGTGTGTGTGTGTGTGTAGCTATGTGTGTGTGTGTGGATATGTGTGTGTGTGTGTAGCTATGTGTGTGTGTGTGTGGATATGTGTGTGTGTGTGTAGCTATGTGTGTGTGTGTGTGGATATGTGTGTGTGTGTGTAGCTATGTGTGTGTGTGTGTGGATATGTGTGTGTGTGTGTAGCTGTGTGTGTGTGTGTAGATATGTGTGTGTGTGTGTGTGTGTAGCTATGTGTGTGTGTGTGGATATGTGTGTGTGTGTGTAGCTATGTGTGTGTGTGTGGATATGTGTGTGTGTGTGTAGCTATGTGTGTGTGTGTGTGGATATGTGTGTGTGTGTGTGTGTGTTGACCTCTGACCTGCGGTGATGCGGTGCAGCGGCAGCGTGACGTAGGTCAGGTGGGAGTAGAGCAGGAAGTAGTCATCAGCCCGGTTCAGTTTGAGCCACGAACCGACCAGAGAGCGGCCGGTACCGGACAGAGAACGGGACCGCAGGTTGGAGGTGGTGTGTAGATCTGAGGACACACATACACACACACACACACACACACACACACACACACACACACACACACACACACACACACCCTCAGTGTTTTATCCTGAAACGCTGCTTCATCACGGCTCTACGATTCTTCATCATCATCATCATCATCTCGTCGGGTATAATGTTTTAGTTTTTCGTGTTTTTTTAGATCGGTACCTTCGTCCTCTTCCTCCCTGAAGAACTCCTCGCTGTCGTTGGCTGAATGTGACTTCTTCATCTCGGCGATCCGGTTTCGTGGAACTTTCCTCCTCAGAGACGGAGAGAAGAAGGAGGGCCGGTTCCTCTCCGGGGTCGGAGGCGTGCTGAACGACGTCACCTGAACAAGTTCGGACATATTTAAGGAATATTCTGTCTATATATAATATTCTTCCTCATAATGTCATAACCATCAGTGATGTCATCAACCACCAGTGATGTCATCAACCACCAGTGATGTCATCATCCATCAGTGATGTCATCGTTGGTTTGTGAACGTTATGAATCCTCCAGTTCAGATTCTGTCCGTCACCATCTCGATAGTTCGGAGCGGTTCGGAGCAGGAAGTGACCATATTTGGACGAGCTGGGGGAGGAGCCGACCTCTAGTGGCACTCGGTGGTATTGCAGATTAACACATTGAACAGCAAAAACTTTTTTATTTTTGAACTCTGAAATGTTTTAAAAACTAGAATTCTTCTCCAGGTCAGTAATTTTCACCTCATTTTTGGAGATCTTTGAGTAGTTTCGGTGTTTGTGAGGAAAACATGATTTTATTTAAAGACCAGCTCCATTTAAACTTCAGCTGGTTGAAGTATTTAGACGGATTTCAGCAGCTTTGTCCTGTTTTTCTAAAAACATCATCTGGGATTCGGTCCGATTCTCGTTTCCATCGTTCAGATTGATAATCGAAGTGTTTCGTCATCCAGAACGTCTCAGAGACCCGTCAGAACGTCTCCAACCCGTCAGAACGTCTCCAACCCGTCAGAACGTCTCAGAGACCCGTCGGGACGTCTCAGAGACCCGTCGGAACGTCTCCGACCCGTCAGAACGTCTCAGAGACCCGTCGGAACGTCTCCGACCCGTCAGAACGTCTCAGAGACCCGTCAGAACGTCTCCGACCCGTCGGGACGTCTCAGAGACCCGTCGGAACGTCTCCGACCCGTCAGAACGTCTCAGAGACCCGTCAGGACGTCTCAGAGACCCGTCAGAACGTCTCCAACCCGTCGGGACGTCTCAGAGACCCGTCAGAACGTCTCCGACCCGTCAGAACGTCTCCGACCCGTCAGAACGTCTCAGAGACCCGTCGGGACGTCTCCGACCCGTCAGAACGTCTCCGACCCGTCAGAACGTCTCCGACCCGTCAGAACGTCTCAGAGACCCGTCGGGACGTCTCCGACCCGTCAGAACGTCTCCGACCCGTCAGAACGTCTCCGACCCGTCAGACTGTAAAAAGATGCGTCGACCCGTCTGGAAGAATCTCTTTTTGATCCGAGCTGATTTCATGTGTTTGAAGAGGAAGCTGCTCGGAGGTTTCTGCACGTTTCCTGTTCTGGTTCTCGGATCTCCTCCGACGGCCACAAACAGGAAGTGGAACCGACCCGGCGGGAGGTTCTGAACTTCCTGCTTTAAGGTGGTAATAAACACATCGACTCACCCTCTCGTGGATCGGCGACACCTCCTGGTCCTCCTCGGTACCGCAGGGCGACGTGTCGCCCGTCGGCACCCTGCTGACGGCCATCTCGGCGTGACCTTTGCCCTGCGGACCTTTCATCCGTACGAACTCCATGTTGTTGTACTTGTAGAAGCCGAAGGACATCCGCTGGGCCATCTTAGCGGCGACGCTAACCTGCAGCCGCGACAACACGCGTTAGCCGCTGAACGTGTTAGCATCCCGTTAGCGTGTTCTGGTTAGCGCCTCACCCGGTTGTCGTAGACCTTCTTCAGCGCCTCGTAGCGGATCGAACCCTGGAAGATGACGCCGTGGAACGTGTTGCTCTTATCGCTCGCCACCAGCTCCACACACACCATCTCCCCCTCCCCCACCGTCATATCACTGAACACCTGCACACAGAGACACACACACACACACACACACACACACACACACACACAGAGACACACACACACACACACACACACACACACACACACACACACACACACACACACACACACACAGAGACACACACACACACACACACACACGTTAGTCCAGGAAGAAGTCAGGAAATCAATAAATCTGATTATACGTGTTTTTATTTCGCAGTAAAACCTAAATCAGATCAAAGATGATTTCACCTCGTCGAAGTTGTCGATCATGAAGAAGATGTTGGGGTAGCTCATCTTAGACTCCTCCCCTTTGCTGTCCATGGCGTGTTTGCTCGGAGACGCGAACACCTCCTGACATTTCTTCTTGTGGATGTGGATGTCTCCGGCGTCTGAGCGCGTGCAGACGGCGCACGTCACCACGTAGTCCAGCTGGAACACATCAGAGGTTCAACCTGGATCCACCGACACCGGAGGAACCGAAGGAACCCGCAGGAGGAACCACAAATATAGTTCTGCTGCGTATCCCATATCCCTCCCCCTCGTATCAACCAGTCTGTCATTTCATCTGTGGAGCTCACGGCACTTTACCGGCTAAACCAGGTCCTAAAACCAGGTCCTAAAACCAGGTCCTAAAACCAGGTCCTAAAACCAGGTCCTAAAACCAGGTCCTTAAACCAGGTCCTAAAACCAGGTCTAAACCTGGTCCTAAAACCAGGTCCTAAAACCAGGTCTAAACCTGGTCCTAAAACCAGGTCCTAAAACCAGGTCTAAACCAGGTCCTAAAACCAGGTCCTAAAACCAGGTCTAAACCAGGTCCTAAAACCAGGTCCTTAAACCACTTCTAAACCAGGTCCGAACCAGATCTAAACCAGGTCCTAAAACCGGTTATGAACCAGGCCCAACCAGGTCTAAACCAGGTCCTAAAACCAGGTCTGAACCAAGTCCTAAAACCAGGTCTAAACCTGGTCCTAAAACTAGTCCAGAAATAGTCCTATAAAATGAGCCTTGCAGAAGGTGCCAGTTGTGTTGCTGCTGTACGACGTAACGGATCAATAAAAAGTGTCTCCAGCTGTGTGACGGTGTTGTTGACGGTGTTGTTGACGGTGTTGTTTTATTGACGGTGTTGTTGACGGTGTTATTTTATTGACGGTTATTTTATTGACGGAGTTGTTGACGGTGTTATTTTATTGATGGTTATTTTATTGACGGTGTTGTTGACAGTGTTATTTTATTGACGGTGTTGTTGACGGTGTTATTTTATTGACAGTGTTGTTGACGGTGTTATTTTATTGATGGTTATTTTATTGACAGTGTTGTTGACAGTGTTATTTTATTGATGGTTATTTTATTGACGGTGTTGTTGACAGTGTTATTTTATTGACGGTGTTGTTGACGGTGTTATTTTATTGACAGTGTTGTTGACGGTGTTATTTTATTGATGGTTATTTTATTGACAGTGTTGTTGACGGTGTTATTTTATTGACGGTGTTATTTTATTGACGGTGTTGTTGACAGTGTTATTTTATTGACGGTGTTATTTTATTGACGGTGTTGTTGACAGTGTTATTTTATTGACGGTGTTATTTTATTGACGGTGTTGCTGACGGTGTTATTTTATTGACAGTGTTGTTGACGGTGTTATTTTATTGACGGTGTTATTTTATTGACGTGTTGTTGACGGTGTTATTTTATTGACGGTGTTATTTTATTGACAGTGTTGTTGACGGTGTTATTTTATTGACGTGTTGTTGACGGTGTTATTTTATTGACGTGTTGTTGACGGTGTTATTTTATTGACAGTGTTGTTGACGGTGTTATTTTATTGACAGTGTTGTTGACGGTGTTATTTTATTGACAGTGTTGTTGACGGTGTTATTTTATTGACGGTGTTGTTGACGGTGTTATTTTATTGACGGTGTTGTTGACGGTGTTATTTTATTGACAGTGTTGTTTACCTTCTGCAGGATGAGGTTCAGGTAGACGCTCTCCTCCCAGTCGATGTCCGGGTCTCCGAGGCCCGGCAGCTTCTTGGAGTCCCTCCTGTAGACCTCCACCTCCACCTGAAACACATCCTGGATCAGAACCACACCACCTGACGCAGGTCCACTTCCTGTCACAGGAAGTGTGTAGGTGGAAGCGTTTCGTCACCTTTTTGCCCTCCGTGTTGTCACCGCTGACGTACGACAGCTTCCTGCGTACGTAGAACAACATGTCGTCCTGCCGCGGCGCCAACTTCTCCATGAAGTAGGTGGAGAACATCCAGGTCCAGAACACGATGCGGTCGTCCTTGAAGCAGCCTGCAGACACGGTCAGAACAACAACACGTTAACCAGAGAAAGAAAGAGTCGGTTGGATGTGTGAGTCTTCTTACTTTGTTTTTCAAACCACTTCACATCGAGTTCATTCGTTCTCTGACCTGAGAAAAGTTCTGAGAACTGAAAGGTCAGAATTTATCAACAGAACAACCGAAAACACAGAAACAACCTCGTCAAGGACACTAAAACACGCTGAAGCAGCCTGAAGCTCCTCAATGAGGAGAACCAACAGAACCACTTCAACACCAGTGATTATTTTCCCTTCATGCGTATAAACCTTTAACCCCATTGAGTCTGTGTCCCCCCCCCCCTACCCCCATCGTGAAACATCCAGCCGAACGCAGCTCGCTGTGTTTTTGTGATTCGTGTTTCTTTCATCAGACGAGCAGCTTCATCACACAGCTGATGTATTTTTAAAAACGCAGCTATAAATAGATTTTTCTGCAGAACTGAACTCTGCTTCAGGTGGAACGACGGAGACGAGCAGCGAATGTTAAACCGGACGCTCAGAAAACCAACCAGTCATCCAAAGAGCTCGTCTGGAAGTTTAACTTAATGCCGCGTCATCCTCCGGCCGCCCCGGCAACTGTTGCCAGGCAACCAGGGCAGGTGTTTTCTCGGCCTGCGAGAGGAGAGGTAGCGGAGGTCAGCATCACAGCGATTATTGATCGGGCGTCTCCGTCCTCCGCTGTCTGATGACCGTTTGATCACTTTTCAAAATAAAAGCGGTGGCCCGGCAGCTGTGTGAATCATTTATCAGATGTGTTATCGACTGAACAGAAGTCACAGCTGAGTATTAATAAAACAGTCTGACTGCTGAACTCATCGCATTAGAGGAAACTGCACTTCCTGTCAGCGGTTTTTCACATTAAAACGACACTTTAATTCTACGGTCGTCGTCTGTTTAAACATTTTGGTGACTGGAGTCTTTTAAACGTATTTTCAGACTAAAGCGTCCGTAACCACGTGACCTCGTCCGAGTCGCCTTCTCACGTTCCAGCCGAACGACCGGATGAAGTCAAGTGACGAGACCTTCAGGCCCGTCTCGTGTTCTCAGAACCGACGACTCGCTGCAGGTTTCAAAGCTTCAGCTGATTTCCTGATGATCATCCAGAACCAACGACCCTGAAACACAGAACGTCTCGTCGGCCTCGCTGAACAACAATCCTCCAAACAGTTTGTTGTTGATCCACCTTCATGTCCACTTGAGTTTTGAAGCTTCACAGCGATTGTTCTTTAGCGACGGATCTCCAAATGCTAACACGAGTGCAGGGTGATCAATACTGACAGGAAATGATGCAGAGAACCATCAAAATAAGAGCGCAGCTGCAGTAAAGGTAGTATTCTGTGTGAAGACCTGAGTCACTGTTAGCGCTGACTCATCATCAGCAGCCTGCAGAGGACCGACCAAGGACACAGACGACACTCCACCGGGCACGACGTTTACTCGAGTACGTTTACTCGAGTACGTTTACTCGAGTAAACGTACTCGAGTAAACGTACTCGAGTACGTTTACTCGAGTACGTTTACTCGAGTACAAGAAGTTCTTCTTTCTTCTTCTACTCTGGTATTTTTACTCAGCAGAAGTTTCTGTACGCGACTTTCCTTCATGAAATACGATCGTACGAGCAGCCAGTTACGTCTCGTGTTTGTGTTTCACTGTGGCGCCCTCTTGTGGTCGTAGTTATCGTGACAAATGTTACTTAGGAAAGTTATTAGTAACCATGACGACAAAGGTCTACACCTATCGACGCTTTTTATAAACGAAAAGTGGGAGAGGCTAATTCGGGAGAAGATCTGATGTGACTTTCCAAATTAAGATTTTGATTTTAAATACGACGATTTGTTAGAAACTGAAAAAGCCAACAGAAAACAAACGGAAATGATCAGAACGTTAAATCAATCAATCAATCAATCAGTGGATTGACAGCTGCTGGATGGACCTGGAGGTGAGATCGTCTCGTTGTTTCTGAAAAGAACGTTCAAACCTCAGAAAAAGAAAACCAAATGTTTAACTGGAGAACTGAGGAAGGTCAGACTGAAAGCTCCTGAAGACACTAAATAGATGTTGTGGTGAGATTATTTTCTTTGTCGATTAGTCGCTAATAAGTTTTGTATTTTTTTTTGTATTCGTCTTCGTATGCGTGAATTTCACGTTAAATAAGTCCTTCTACTCTCAAAAGGAAATCCATTCAAAAATGAGCCGATTTGAGATATTTGTGTTCGTATGTATAAATACAGAATAAACAGAGATGAACTCTGGAGGTTTTAAAAATCAACACGGTTTCCTGCTTAATTCAGCTGATGTGATTTACTTATTTAATATAAAATATTAATAACAGTTCATGAATTGATCTTCCACTGAATTACTTTATATTTTATTAGGCTGCATCTCTTGATGATTTTTCTCTAAACGTCTTGTTTTTATCCGACCAGCGGTTCCAGATGTTCAGTGGATGACGAGCACAGAAACACGAACAGAAGCAGAGAGTGTTTGACATTTTGGCAGCGCTGCCTTCATCACCGTCTTCATCGCTGCCTTCATCACCGTCTTCATCGCTGCCTTCATCGCCGTCTTCATCGCTGCCTTCATCGCCGTCTTCATCGCTGCCTTCATCGCCGTCTTCATCGCTGCCTTCATCACCGTCTTCATCGCTGCCTTCATCGCCGTCTTCATCGCCGTCTTCATCGCCGCCTGCGGGTGATGAAACGAGGCCATGTGCTGCGATGATGAAGTCACTGGCTGCGAACAGACCCGGTATTGATTTATCCATCAGAACAAAGAGTTTGCACTGAGGAAGAGGAGGCTGCTGGTTACGGGACGGTCCGGTTAGAAATTATAATAATTCAGATTTTAATTTGAAAATTCTAGTTTTCAAAATTTTAAATCAGAGTTTGACTTTCATGGTAAAAACTTTTGACTTCTCAGAGAATTACATCACAGTTAAAACCAGAGTTTGAACCTGAGGACAGTTTTTTTGTTAAAATACTTCAATACAAGTAAAAGTCCCGTCATACGAGATAAAATGCCAAAATTAAGAGTTAAAATTCAAACTTTGAACTAATTGGGTCAAATTTATCACATGAAAGTGTCATTCTTTAAATTTTGAGTTAAAAACACTTTCAAAACCAAATCAGGTTCAATCAATTTTAATCGAAGTCAAAATTTGGACATAAAAGAAACAATAAGGTACAAAAATGAATCAAATTAATATTACAGCTGCATTAACGTAGATTTTTATAATTATTTAAGGTTATTTTAACTACTTTATGTCCTGTTGTTGAATTTAATCAACAATCATATTCTATAATACTTAATATGTTTGTTTTGTTTCTGTTCAGTAAGAATCTCTAAAAAGTCAAAACAAAGAATTTTATATTGAATCCAAGTTGATTTTAAACAAGTTTATTTAACTTAAAAAGTACAAGAATTGTCATTTAATCCTCCAGATTATCAGAAAAATTACAATTTAAAATCAATAACTTTGGAGATAAATGTTTTTTTACAGTAAAAAAAGGGAATGAAAAACTAAACTAAAGCTGTCAGATAAACGTAGTGAAGTAAACAGTTCTTTATTTACTTCTGAGGTAAATCTGAGGTTTGGTAGAGAATGAAAATAGTCAAATACAAATATCTCAAACCTGTACAACAAACTAACTGCAGATAGAAGTCTGACATTTCTTTAATATGCTGCATTTAATTTAAATGTAATAACCTGTCAGGAAAATCAATAAATAAAACTAAAGTAAATAAAATATAATTAGTTTTTTTTCTTTAAGTTAAATATTTGAAAAATTGTTAAGCGTAACATTTTTACATTTCAGGAGCTGAAACTACAGAAAATAATTTAATTATAACGGATCTGTTGGTTTATTTTCCGTTCCCGGTTCCCTGAATGATTGTTCCGGGGGTCCTGAGGGGCCCCGCAGCTCGCCGTGCCCCGGGGCCCTCAGCAGGAGGCTCCGGTCCTGCCCGGTGACCGGTGAAAAACAAGCAGGATGAAAACGTGACGAGCACGAGCGGCTGCTGGAGGATTATTTCCCGCTCCCCTCCCCGGTCCTCGCTCCCCTCCCCGGTCCCCTCCCCGGTCCTCGCTCCCCTCCCCCGGTCCCCTCCCCGGTCCTCTCCCCCGGTCCTCTCCCCCGGTCCCCTCCCCCCGGTCCTCGCTCCTCTCCCCCGGTCCCCTCCCCCCGGTCCTCTCCCCCGGTCCTCGCTCCTCTCCCCCGGTCCCCTCCCCCCGCTCCTCTCCCCCCGGTCCTCGCTCCTCTCCCCCGGTCCCCTCCCCCCCGGTCCTCGCTCCTCTCCCCCCGGTCCTCGCTCCTCTCCCCCGGTCCTCTCCCCCGGTCCCCTCCCCGGTCCTCTCCCCCGGTCCCCTCCCCGGTCCTCGCTCCCCTCTCCCGGTCCTCTCCCCCGGTCCTCTCCCCCGGTCCTCGCTCCTCTCCCCCGGTCCCCTCCCCCCGGTCCTCGCTCCTCTCCCCCGGTCCTCTCCCCCGGTCCTCTCCCCCGGTCCTCGCTCCTCTCCCCCGGTCCCCTCCCCCCGGTCCTCGCTCCTCTCCCCCGCCGTCCACTCACCGAGCCCGCTGACCTCCTGCCGGCCGCTCAGGCGGCTCCTCTCGTCGGCGATGGCCTTCAGCATCTGCTGCAGGGAACCGTCCAGCTCTCCGTTCTCCTCCGCGGGCCCGACGGCCTGACACAAACCGGGGAAGGACGCCATCTCCGAGCTGGGATCATGACAGTCCGACGGCACCGGTTCACGGCAGCTAACGGGCGGCTACACGGAGCGCGGGAGCACCGAGGACCCCCCCCCCCCGACCCGGTTCCTCCTGTGACTGACCCGGAGCTGCCGGAGGCCGGGACCGGAGCGCTCTGCGGCGGAGCCCCGAGAGAGGAGCGGGCAGGTCGGGCTGCTGAGGGAGCCTCCGCTCCGTCTGTTGTTCCGATCAGCTGGAAACACCCTCTCACTTCCTGGAACAACACGAGGCTCTTAAAGGGGCCGCAGCACGGACAGGTGTTACACCGCAGTCCGTCCCCAGCTACATCCGGTGGCCGGGGGCCCGTTTCCTGCCTGTCCAAAAACAAACAGGAAAACTTTTCACTTTTACACTCAAAATCACGATTAACAACAAGATAAAGATTCATTATGTCACATCACGTTTAAGGGACAAAATCAGTCTTATTTTCAATTTAAATCAAGATTATAATATGAAATTAACAAATCGTATCATATGAAATAAAATGTAAAAACATGAGTGAAGAACTAAAAACTAACTAAAACTGAACTAAAAAGTGACATGTTGAGATTAAAAAGGACAAATTAAAAGCTGTCACTCAAAATCAAATCACCTTCAACCCATTAAAGTCAAACTACAAAAGTAGCTGAGATAATTAAAATGTTTTAACTTGCTGAGTCAGAATAATGAGATTTTTTTTTTTACTTGCTAAATAAAAATTAAGAGGAATTACAAGTTTAGAAGCCCATTTCTGCCTGTTCAAAAACAATAATAAGCATCACAATTATGAAATAACAAAAAAACAAAAAATGACGGCGACAAAGGTCAGAGGTCAGATTTGGGGATTTATTTGATTTGATTTATAATTTAGATTTTTTTATTTCACAGTTTTGATGTTTAATCATTCTTATTTTCTACTCTATCTGCCTGATTTTATATGTTTGATCTCCGTTTCCCTCCTCTGCAGTCCTACATTTATTACTTTGGTTCTTGTGAATTCATCTTGATCAATTTGTTCATTAGAAAATGCTGCAATGAAATTATTGCTCCAGAAAAGTGCCTCTTCTTTCTGTCTCCTGTGAACTGACTCCTCCGGTGCCCAACGGCTCACCAATCAAACGCACACCCCAGTTGACGTTGCTGCTGGACGGCAGGAGGCACCGAGAGTCCCCGCCCGGTGGAGAGGAAGAGGAGCACCGGAATAAAGACGATGAAGACACACCGGGAATTAACGGGAAATCCCTGAGTGACGCTTTTAAAAATGTCACATCTGGTTGATTGAAGGATGTTTCATCACATCCGGTGACTCCACGGACACAAACAGCCCGGAGACTCAGGACGTCATTAGTTTAATGTGTCGATAATCTATAAATCAAATTAAAATGTTGCTGAAGTCGGTACCGGGTCACGTTTTCTGAAGGGTGACAGAACTGAGCGGGACACCGCAGCAAACTCCGCCCCCCCAGACGGCTCCTCGCCGCCGGTCAAAGTGGTGATAATAAACGAGTGTACCTTTTGTTTCAGGACAAAAGATGACGTAATTGGCTCGCGAGCCTCTGAGACGGTGACGAGAAACTAAAATTAGTGTTTTATTGGGACCACCGATGGTGAGGAAGCAATTATTATGAGTCTCCGTAAACAAATGCATTTTTGAAGCTTTATCAAATTCAAAAACTCATGAAAGTTGGAACACGCGACAAACGGCATATTTTAGTGGAGTCGCGAGTGGGCGTGGCCTAATGGCTCACTAGCGCCCCCTAAAGAGATGTCCCGGCGGCCACATGTACCGACAGGCACGAGATTCGGTGGACGTGTGTCACTGAGATGTACAAAAAGCATGTCGTCCAAAAAGTGAACCAAAAATTACTTGAGAGTCACTTTTTGCTATAATATGACTTTAAAAGATAGTCATGACAAATGGTGGGGGGGGGGGGTCAAACCCCAAACCTTCTGGCTGAGAGGCAGCAGTGCTAACCACTGACCCATCAACCTTCCCAGGAGTTAGGCAGCATTGTGACAAATCTTTGGCTCACTGCAACCTATAACTCCACCGTCCACAAATATTCATTCAAATGCGACCAAAATTGCCGCAGACATTCTTTGGATCGTAGATATACGTGTTTTCAAGGAGGTCTGCAGTGATATTAAATATCTTCCTGTAATGTGTTATGGATGCAAAACTTTTTTTAATTTCTCCAAACGTTTCAACTTCACTAAAGGTTGAATCACCATCAACAGCTGGAATCTGAACTATTAATATCAACCTTGGTGAAGGAGAATCTTTTACCTGTTGAGTTAACCAGACTGAGTTTGAGTCTCTGAAACTCTTCGTCCTGGTTCACGGAGGGCGAGACCTCCTGAGGAGAGTCCGTCTAAAGGTCAGACACACTGATACCAAACAAAGGTCAACAATACAAAACAAACCTAATACCAAAACTAACAGGTGTCTTTAAATCTTCTTGGATTTGTCTGAACTACCACAAACTTTATCCCCCAAAATCCCACAAATACATTTTAATTCTATGGTATGACTTTTTTTTTCTTCTATATTTCAGTGTGACAGTGGTCACCCACGACCCGCTGGACCCGCCGGACCCCCGACCCACCGGACCCCCGACCCGCCGGACCCCCGACCCACCGGACCCCCGACCCGCTGGACCCGCCGGACCCCCGACCCACCGGACCCCCGACCCGCCGGACCCGCCGGACCCCCAACCTGCAGCGTGCGAGAGCTGCATATCACTGCTTCACAATTATTATTATTATTTGAATTATGAATTTTTATTGTTACAGAAACACAATAATTTTTAGTTTGTTTACTGATCGATCGATCGATCACTCCAACAGTCAGTGATGATTTCAACTGATTCTTACTTGAGTCAATATTCTAATAAAGTCAGAAAAGATCTGAATATTCAAACTAAAAATAAGAAAAATAAAATACATTATGAAATTAAATATCTGTAAATATTTTCACTTTTTCAGCCAGAAAAAACACAAAAATGTTTCTTTTAAATGAACAATTTAATGTTCGTTTCGAAAACTGTAAAAAAAAAAAAAAAAAAGTGTAACATTTATTTCTTAATTTTATTTTGTTCTTAAATCATTATTTTTATTTAATGAATCAAAAGCACGAGACACAAAGTCAATAATTAAGTCAAACATCATAGTTTGTTTTTAAACTTTTATTTAAACTTTTAAATCTTCGTTATTGATCGGTGCTGATCGGTTTCTGTTTCTTTACATGTTAGTTTTCTGTTTTCTTTAGTGGTTTTAAATATTTGAAGTAATTTTAAAATAACAAATGAAGACTCGACTGATATACGTCTTTTATAAACCGATGTTTCCTCGTCATAAATATATTAATATCGGCTTTGAACACTTTCTAAAAAAAGTAAAACGTTAGTAAATCATAAAGAGATGCATTAGAAATAGTTTTTATTTATTTATAGTTATTTAAAATGATGAACCTCCAGTGAGGTCCAGTGTTTCAGAGCTCTGATGTCCGTGTGGACATTCGCTGCATACAAAAGGAGAATATTAAAGTTTTTATTGGTTAAGTTGAAGACTCCTCATTCACTTCCTGTTTTCAGATGAACCCTCGCCGGGTGTTAGCGGGGCGTCCTCCCATCGGTCGGTCTCTGCGGAAGTCCAATCGAGGTCGTCTGTCGGGATCTGGGGGCGGGCCGATGATGTCGTGGCGGGGGCGGGGCAGCAGGTCGTGGGGGAGGCCCGGCACCGGGTGGACGGAGGGGAGGGCGGGGAAGGGGCGGAAAGGGGGAACGGGGGGGACGTGGTGGAGGCCCGGTCTGTGGTCGTACTCGCCGCCGATGATCCCCGGCACCGGGTGGACGTGGGGGAGGGCGGGGAAGATGGGGGGGTCGTCGGGGAGGGCGGGGAAGGGGCGGAAGGGGGGGAAGGGGAAGTCACGGCGGCGGTACGGGGGGAAGACCTCATGCGGCGCTCGTCGGACTGTGATGCGTGTCCTGTACGCCGTTTTATAAACCTGGAGGGAAACATGCAACACGGAAACAAACATTCATTCATTCATTCTTTTATTCATTCATTCATTCATTCATTTATTTATTTATTCATTTATGTGGCAGCAATACGTCATCAATCCAAATGGTTCTTTTAATAATTTTTTTGTAAAACAGCAGAAACAGATTTTCTAATCAATTTTAAAATGATTTTTATCCTTGAAACTGCAGATCATCAATAAAATCCTTCATCATAAAAACAATCAGCAGATTTATGGATCAGAAGAAGAACTGATGAAGTTTCTCACCTCTTTCCAGTCGGTGTCTCTGGATCTTCTGCATTCTGTAACTGAACAACAAACAACAACAAACAACAACAGGAAGTTCATAAATCATCAAACATGAAAACGAGTCTCTGGGAGGTTAACGGTGTATAAAAGTGTTTTCCGCGTCGTGTCTCGTGGCCTCACATCTGAAGTCGCGGCGGAAAAGGTGTCTCCATAGCGACGAGTCGGCCGTAGCGGCGTTGAAGTGGCGGCTGACGAACGACAGCTGGAGAACCGACTGAACGTCCAGCAGGCGGACGATCCGGAGGAGGAGCTCCGGAGGAAGAGCCGGCAGGCCGAACGCCACCGGCAGCGCCATCGCTGGAGGAGGGAGCAGTTATATCACCTTCATCATTGTTTAATAACATCTATTATTGTTTAATAACATCTATTATTGTTTAATAACATCTATTATTGTTTAATAACATCTATTATTGTTTAATAACATCTATTATTGTTTAATAACATCTATTATTGTTTAATAACATCTATTATTGTTTAATAACATCTATTATTGTTTAATAACATCTATTATTGTTTATTACAGTTTTATTACCTGTACAACAACTATGATGAATAAAATGTCAGATTTCATATCTGCTTATTTCAAACACTGAAAATTGAACCAAACTGCTGCAGAAAACAATTTGATTGTTAGTTTCTTCCAGAATAATTCTAATAATAATAATAATAATAATAATAATAATAATAATAATAATAATTCACTTTGTTCAGACTTTTTAAAACGCAAACAGCTTCATCAGAATCAGGTTTAATGAGTTGATGTTGAACCGACCGTCTCTGGCGACAGCGATCAGCGGATACGCCAGCTGGTCTTTGAAGACCCGTGACAGTTTCCGGAGGTCCTTGAAGGCAGCAGCGGCACTTTCTCCTGAAACACACACACACACACACACACACACACACACACACACACACACACACACACACACACACACACACACACCTGTTTTACAACGACGGCCAGGCGGCGAAGGAGCGGGGCGAGCGAGCGAGCGAGCGCGACTCTACCTGGCCACTCGTTGGTCACGTAGCTGGACGCCTTCAGACGAAGGTTACGAACCGCGGTGACCGTTTCTGCCACCTTCAGTGTTGCTGTGGAGACGAGAGGAGAGGAGAGGAGGAGGAGAGGAGGAGGAGAAGAGAGGAGAGGAGGAGGAGGAGGAGAGGAGAGGAGGAGGAGAGGAGAGGAGAAGAGAAGAGAGGAGGAGGAGGAGGAGAGGAGAGGAGGAGGAGAGGAGGAGGAGAGGAGAGGAGAAGAGAGGAGGAGGAGGAGAGGAGAGGAGAGTAGGAGAGGAGAGGAGGAGAGGAGAGGTTAGCAGGACTTAAAGGAGAGTTGTGCTGTGGAGAGCCTGTACTTACTGTTGATGACCAGCAGGCGGCCCATGCTCACGCCCACCACCGAGGCCACGCTGTCGTCACACAGAGGGTGTGTGTACTGCAGCTTGTAGACTCCGCCCACTGACCTCCAGCCGGCCGGCATCTCTCCGCCCTTCAGCTCGCCGCCCTGCAAACACAAACGTTCCCGCTGACTGACGGACGGACGGGTCGCCGGGCGGGAAGCGTCTCGGCTCTCCGCCGTCTCACCTGAGGACTGAAGCCCGTCTCCAGCATCAGCAGGTGTCCGGCCACCATGACGCCGTCGTCGGGGCTGCAGATGTGAGCGGCGTGGTAGAGCAGCTCCAGGGACAGCGGGGCCTCGCCGGCCGCCGCCTCGCTGCACAGCATCGGCTCCCGGACGGGCGGCGACGCTTCGGGCTCGCGGGCCTCCTCCGACCGGGCCGGAGGGAGACCGGCGGTGGTGACGGCGCCGCCGCCGTCGCTGTTCATCTGTTTCAGAAGGAAACTGTCAGGATCCGTCAAACCGATCGATGAGTTCAGTCTGTTCCCGCTGCGGATGACCTACGACCTCTCACCTGGCCGGTAGTCTGCCGCCTCTGCTCCCGATCGGTCGAGCCGTCGGTCGTCGCGTTGCCGGTCGAGTCTTCGGCGGCGGCCGCCGCGGGAGTCGGCATGACGACGCAGATCAGGTCTCCGGATACGATGCCGTCGGACGCCAGACTCTGACCGCGGTCGGTCAGCGGCGTCGAGCCGTTCAGGAACAGACTGAAGTTGGTGTCGCCGCTGAAACACAAACAGGAAGTGGACTTGCCGAGTCACCGCTTTTATTCTTTGAACAACAGGAAGTAAAAATATGACACGTGACGTGTCCGCAGAACAAAGAATTCTGATTGGCTGGTTTGGTTCTGAAATGTTGCCGAGTCGTGGCGAAGGCGGCAAATTCAATCTGACAGGAAGTGATCGGAACGTAACTATAACGTAACTTCAAGCTAAAATAAATAAAGTCAGAAAACCTCGGCTGCGTGTCAGAGAGGATGTTGGGAAAATAACGGTGTCTGACCTGAGCCCATGAGCAGACAGCAGCGTGTCCTTGACGTGATCCGACAGCTCCTTCAGACTCGGTTCTGCTCCCGATAACTCCACCTTCCTGGTCTGACGGTGGATCCGAACTCGCAGCTTCATGCTGTGGATGAAGACCCCGACCCTCATCATCATGATGTCACTCTGTTTATCTGCTGTACTTCAGCATCATGTTCACCATCAGCTCTTTATTGTGTCTTAATGGATTCAAATGTTTCACGATGGACAGCTTCCAGAATCTTTACACCAAACTCCATTCACTTTTTATCAATTTATAGTCAAATCTATCCACATATTTTGACACTGTGCTAATAAAAATAATGATAAAAAAGGGATATCGTCCACATATATTCAGCCATGTCACAACACGGATGTTAAACCTTCATCTGTATGTCAGCGAACAAGAACTTTTAACAGCACACTTTAAAGCTGTGACACATTTTTACTAAAAACTGAAGAAAAGTCGATGGAGTCTGGTGTAGAGCTGCTCACCTTAAAGCCTTTGATTACTGACGTTTTCTTATAAACTAACAGTTTTATTTTATACTTTTATTCTGCTGGTATTAAACTACACCTAATTTAAGTACTAAATCCCAAAGTACTAAATCACAAACAAATTTAAGTTTTGATGAGTCATTAACGTTTTTATGTCCCAAACTGTTATTCAATATTTAAACAATTCAGAATCAAACTGACATAATTAGTTTGACGTTAACGTTAAAAACGTGACGTTTGAACAACATTTCAACGGAAAAACCGACAGAAATAAATGTAATAAAACAGAAACGTTTCGTTTTCGTTTCAGCAGCCTGAACGTTGAACAGCTGCTGCGGAACACTGAAGCTCGTTAGCTCCTGTTAACTAACCACTAACTAACTAACCAGGTTAGTTAGTCGGTTTAACTTGTGTTTTTTAGTCCTGACAGGATTCAGAGCTCCGGAGACGAACATAAAACCACTCACATGATGAACTGACGTGCTGCTGTCCGCCACACTTCATCTTGTTCCTCTGTAAAAACAAACCGGACTGTTAGCGTCCAACTCAGCACAAACTGCTTCCGGCTTCCGTTTTCAAAATAAAACTCCTCCGAATACGACGATTCATAAACAAAACATTCAAAAAGAAATAAATCCTCTGGAGTTAAAGGCCTTTTTTTATGAGATGGTTTAATTTCAGGCCTTCATGGTGAACTCTCTTCAGGGATATCTATGTCTATATCTATTTTTTTTTTTAAATTTAATTTAACTTTCTTTATTAATTGACTAATCATTGTTTGATTTCAGCTTTATTTATAAAATAATATTTTATTGCAAACATGCAAAAAAAAAACTGCTGCACATAGAAAAATTACAACAGCACACAAAAATAAAAATAAAAAATAAAATGTAGGTGTTTATCCCAAAGTTAGTATTTATACATTCATGGATGGAAAACATGAAAAGAACTACGTAGCATCATCCAGAAAATACGTCCACCTCTAAATCAATGGTGAATCATTATTCACCATTGATTTAGGAAGAAATTAATTGATTTAAATCTAAAATTTGAAAATCTCGAGAAAAATGAATGTTTGATGACGTTCTCACGTCAAACAGGTTTGAAGGCCAGTCAGAAGACTTCCGGTTTTATTGAGGACATCTTTGTCAAACTTGACAAAACATATGAAACTACAATTACGGCAACTGAGCAGTTTAATGCTGCGCGATGACTCAGAGATATTTAAAAATACTAAACATTACACAAATACATATTTAACATCGCGTGCTTTGGAAATTTTAAGTTGTAATTGGTACACTTCATATTCGGCACTTTTCTTTATTTTAATGCGTCATTCAAAATTAACCATCGCGTTTTCCTGTACGGGCTTCCGTAGTGCCGTGGCTGTAGGTGACGTCACATAGCCGGTGAAGCGCAGCGTTAAAAGTGTGAAATCTTTCGTCTGCGACGTTTCTGCTGCTCAACAATGAGCCGAAGTTACAACGACGAGCTGCAGTTCCTGGAAAAACTGTCCGGGAACAGCTGGAGGATCAAGAAGGGCTTCGTGCCCAACATGCAGGTGAGGCGCTAACGAGCTGCTAACGTGGCTAGTTAGCCGCTAGTTAGCCGCTAGTTAGCCGCTAGTTAGCCGCTAGTTAGCCGCTAGTTAGCCGCTAGTTAGCCACCGAGCTCCCAGTTGACCGGTCAGTTAGCCCACGTGGTTCTGGTTCTGTGGGTTTAACCGGACCGAAGAGACCAGAACGCGTTTAATGTGGCCATAATAAGAGCAGAACCTGACACCGGAACCAGCCTTTAACGGAGCTGAGTCAGGCTGAAGTATCGATCAGATGGCAGCCGGATCGATCGATCAGTGACGTAGTAAATAAATAAAGCCAAGAAACGTCACATTATTATTTATTATTATTATTATTATTTTAATTTATTCACACTTGACTTTTAAATTAACGTTTCTTTTCGTGTAATGAGACATAACATCAATATTTATCTCATGTTACTTTTAACTTAATTGATCTCATCTTTCTGATATTATCTTTTTATTTGTTTAAAATGATCTTTTAACATGAATTAATCTTATTGGGTAACTTTTCACTTAAATGTTTTCTTTAGTATTATACAACTTAACTTTTTAAAACATGACTTTTAATTGATTGTATTTTAACTCCTAATATAAAACACTTGTCTTTTATCTTTTAATATAAATTAATTTATCTTGACTTCTATTAGAACTTCTCTTTTATCATATTTCTTTCAGGTCGAAGGAATCTTCTACGTCAACGAACCTCTGGAGAAGCTGATGTTCGAAGAGCTTCGTAACGCCTGTCGGGGAGGAGGTGAGATGAACTTTGACCTCTGACCTCGTCCCAACACCTCGACCCCTCCTCTGATTCGTCTGTCCGTTCTTGTCCTTCAGGTATCGGCGGATTCCTTCCCGCCATGAAACAGATCGGGAATGTGGCGGCGCTGCCCGGGATCATCCACGTGAGTTTAACGATGATTAGTGGACGATGTTGTTGAGCGGTTGAACTCACCGTCGGTCCTCCGCAGAGATCCATCGGCCTCCCGGACGTCCACTCTGGTTACGGCTTCGCCATCGGAAACATGGCGGCCTTCGACATGAACAACCCAGACGCGGTCGTGTCGCCGGGTAAGAAACGCTCCTCTGCCACATATTTACTGAGACGATCAGAACACCTTTTAATGTGTTTGTGGTGCGTTCAGGGACCACCGTCATGTTGAGAAACCAGAAATCAGCTGTCCACATTCTTGTGGTCGTTCGTGTCGTATCACGGAGAAGCAGGAAGAAGAAATCCTGCGGATGAAAACAAGTGGACGGAGTTCCACTAAAATTCGATGAAAAATGAATGTAGTCTGGTGGAGCGATTCCAGTTTTAACAACTGCTGTTTGTGCGTCCGTGAAAATATGAATAAATATATAATATTATATAAATCATCAACTTTCTCACAGAATGTTATTTGATTCCTAAAATATTTGATTTACTTTCCTGTCAATCAACTTATTGATTAACAGACTAGTTTTGGATTTCTTGTCGGTAACCGTTGGATACGATCTCGGCTTGAATCTGTGTTTCCCGTCCGTGTTCAGGCGGCGTTGGTTTCGACATCAACTGCGGCGTCCGCCTGCTGAGGACGAACCTGGACGAGCGAGACGTCCAGCCGGTGAAGGAGCAGCTCGCCCAGTCGCTGTTCGACCACATCCCGGTGGGCGTCGGCTCCAAGGGGGTCATCCCCATGGGGGCCAAGTAAGGGGGGAGGTTAAGGGGGAGGCCACAGCAGGGACACCTGTCCCACCTGTTTCCCACCTGTTTTAAATGTGCCACCTTTTTCACCTGTCTCACCTGTGTCTCACCTGTTTTAAATGTCCCACCTGTGCGTCCCCAGGGACCTGGAGGAGGCCCTTGAGATGGGGGTGGACTGGTCTCTGAGGGAGGGCTACGCGTGGGCCGAGGACAAGGAGCACTGTGAGGAGTACGGCCGGATGCTGCAGGCCGACCCCAACAAGGTGTCGTCCAAGGCCAAGAAGAGAGGCCTGCCGCAGGTATCCGGTAGCCCCGCCCCCCACACCCGTAGTCACACCTGTCCATGAACAACATTCATCAGCGTCACACGTTGACGCGTCGACAGATTTTCGTTAAAGTCGTGGAGTCCGGTTTCCTGTGGAGGTGGGCGGGGCTTCGTGTCCTCAGCTCCGCCTCTCGCTCCTCTTGACTTTGTCCTCTGAAAGTGAGCCGTGTGTCGTTGTGCGCTGCAGCTGGGAACTCTGGGAGCAGGAAACCACTACGCTGAGATCCAGGTGGTGGACGAGATCTACAACGACTACGCCGCCAAGAAGATGGGCATCGACCACAAGGGCCAGGTGTGTGTGATGATCCACAGCGGCAGCCGGGGGCTCGGCCACCAGGTGGCCACAGGTACCGACCGACGAGCTCTTTATAGAACTTCTAAAGATTATTAAATGTAAAACGTAAATAAAAACCACGGTTTGTTGTTGACAGACGCGCTGGTCGCCATGGAGAAGGCGATGAAGCGGGACAAGATCACGGTGAACGACCGGCAGCTGGCCTGCGCCCGCATCACCTCCCAGGAGGGTCAGGACTACCTGAAGGGGATGGCGGCCGCCGGGAACTACGCCTGGGTCAACCGCTCCTCCATGACCTTCCTCACCCGACAGGTACGCTCACCTGAGCATCTCGACGGGGTCAACGGGGTCAGCTGACTCAATCAGAATCAATCAGCTCCAGAAACGTCACAAGTGTTTGTAGTGACGCCGCTTTACCTGCTGAACAAGTCCTAACGAGTCAATCAAGTCCTAACGAGTCAATCAAGTCCTAACGAGACAATCAAGTCCTAACGAGTCCTAACGAGTCAATCAAGTCCTAACGAGACAATCAAGTCCTAACGAGTCAATCAAGTCCTAACGAGTCAAGTCCTGATAAATGAATTTCATTCAAGTTGATTACGGAGTAAAGAGTGAACTAAGACTCGATGAGTCAGTTCTTAGTGAGTCCAGATGTTTAAGACCAGACGAGTTGAGAAGATGAGGCCTCAAAGATAGAATCAACTTCTTCGGCCTCAGAAGGTCAATTAAGACCCGATAAGTTGATAAATACCAGATGAGACTGACGGAAAACTAAAAACAGACAAATTCTCAGGCAACTTCTGAACTGTGTTTCTCTGGTTCATCCACTTCCTGTTTCTTCTGCGTTGAGCCCGTCCGGTACGTCACCACGTCATCGTGTGTTTCAGGCGTTCTCCAAAGTGTTCGCCACGACGCCGGACGACCTCGACATGCACGTCATCTACGACGTGTCTCACAACATCGCCAAGGTGGAGGAGCACATGGTGGACGGGAAGCAGAGGACGCTGCTGGTCCACCGCAAAGGATCCACCCGGGCCTTCCCGCCGCACCACCCGCTCATCCCCGTCGACTACCAGGTACCGGTACCGGCGCCGCTCGGACCAGCCGGTCTCGCGCGTGAAGCCCGGCGGGACGTCTGAACGTGTTGCGGTTTGTTTCTCAGCTCACAGGTCAGCCGGTTCTGATCGGAGGGACGATGGGAACCTGCAGCTACGTCCTGACGGGGACGGAGCAGGGCATGACGGAGACGTTCGGGACCACCTGTCACGGAGCGGTACGGGTCGCACGATCGATGATGTCACTCACCGCGAGCTCGTCCGGACTTCCTGTTTTGTTTCACCTCGTTAAACCTCTTCCTGTCTCCTTTCAGGGTCGCGCGCTGTCTCGAGCGAAGTCCCGCCGGAACCTGGACTTCCAGGACGTCCTGGACAAGCTGGCCGACAAAGGCATCGCCATCCGGGTGGCGTCGCCCAAACTGGTGATGGAGGAGGTGAACCGGCCCGGCCACCATCTTTGAGTTCAGATCCACAGACGCGATTCGCCGATTAATTAAAACTCCCGTCTCGGTTTTTGTTTCTTTGTTTTTTTTTCAGGCTCCCGAATCGTACAAAAACGTGACGGACGTCGTCAACACGTGTCACGACGCCGGAATCAGCAAGAAGGCGATCAAGCTGAGGCCGATCGCCGTGATCAAAGGCTGAATCACCGGACTGATCACCACGAGGCGAAGGACGATGAGGCGAGGAAACAAGGACTTCACTTTCTTTTCTTTCAGGAGAACGACATGAATTTATGTTGAAGAGATTTCAAATCAGATTTTTATGTTGATGCCAAATCTGTGATCCAAATAAAGACGATCACTGAAATCTGAATTTTATATTTTCACATCACAGAACAAATAGTTTTTAATTCACTAATTAACTTCCAAATTCAACACTTCCTGCTAAAGTTTCAAATTAAAAGAAGATTTATGCCATTTGGGTCTCTTCAGGGCTTTTAATGTGAAACATTTTGCGCAGGAAGTGTTGAATATTTACTGACAGCAGCTTCACAATCAAAAACTAATCATTTAGTTTCTCTTATTATTACATGTCAATTTCAGCAAAATATTCATTAATATTGTTGATTTAAAAGATGTCACCCAGCTTCAATGTGGATTTGTACGGAGTCCCACAGGTCAAAATTCTCACCACGACCCCTTGAATGTGTGTTTTTTTTTTTAAGACTACTTTTGTACGATTGTAATATTTCTCTTCTTCCCTTCTGGCCTCTGAAAGAATCGTGAAGTAACGCAAAAGTAGTCCGAAACAAAAAAGCTGGCCGTGGCACCTCGGGGACTCCATGCAGTTCTACTGAGGAGAGGGAATTCAGTTTTATTTGTTGTACTTTAAATTGTATTTTCTTGTGTGCAGATGCATGACATTTTTTTTATTTATTGTTATAAATGAATGTACATTTTTTTGGAGTAATTGTTTGGTCAGTTGAACATCGGTAAATTATGAAAATCGGTCGTCTCAGCAGCCTCAAAATGTGAGAGCAACACTCAGAAAATGTTATTTACAGTAAAGACAAGTGCAGCAATTTTTTTTTTAAAGTTTCTTAAATTTGTCTGATTAACTTATCAATTATTCATTAGCTTAAAAGCAATACTGTTAAATCAATACACTGTTAAAAAAATAAAAGTAAACCTGATTTACTAAAGTGAGCTTGTTTCAACTGGTGATAAAATACAGAATATTTTGCATTTCATTGCTCACATTCATTTTATTTGTCCTTAAAAACATGAAACTACTTCTGAATCCGCAACGCTGAACAAACTAAACAACAAATCCAACAGGAAGGAAGACGATTAGTAAACATTTTATTGGTTCTAAGAGATGTTCAAACAAGAAGGTTCATCAATAAAAATAAATCAACACGTTTTACCATCAATGAATTCATTTGGCAGCTTTTCAGGTCCGCTGATTTAAATGAAAATAAAATCGATCGCAGGCTGCAGAAACCTGAATATTCATCAATAAACATCTAAAGAGGCTAAATGTCCCTTCAGCTGAAAACACTGGTTTCTGCTTCGGTGGGTTCACGGACGTAAACGTTCGGAGGCAGAGCGTGAATACGACGGCGGTACGAAGAGGAAACAACCACCAACATCTGGAGGGTTTGTGACGGTTCATCAGACTTTAACGACAGATGTGTACGGAGTCCAAACTGGGTCAACACTGAGGGAACGGCAATATTTAGGAGAAAAAACACGTTTCTTTCTTCGTGAGATGTTCGGATAAATATAAATCTTCGTCGAGCCGAGATTGTCAGCAAGAAATAGTTCGTCATTTTTATCTTTACAGTCATTTTAAATCAGTGAGCTCTTGAAGTGTTAGCAGGTATTTTATTTGACCTTCGTACGGAGCTAGGCTAGCTGTTTCCCTCTGCTTCCAGTCTGTATGCTAAGCTAAGCTAATGACTAAACACACTCGAGGCCGATATCATCTGAACATCTAACGATGACAAAAAGACAATTTTACAAAATACTTTACAGAAAAAGCAACTTGCAATTCTACAGAAGCCAACTTCTGCCATGTAAAGAAAAAAATTATGAAAAGTTTCCTCAAGTTGAATTACCATGAACATAAAAATGTTTGGTAACTATATTTTATTTTACTGGCAGTAATGGGCTTCCACACGCAGCTGCGTCCGGGCCGGTTTTATGTACGTTTAATTTAAGAAATAGTTTCAAAGGTCCAGTGAGATATTTTTTTGGGGGGCAAAGCTATTTATTTATTGTCTTTATAATCAAGAAGATGGATATTAGTTAAATCTTTGTGCATCCAGTACAAAGACGTGTTTAGCTTAGCTTAGCACAAAGACTGGAAGCAGGGGGGACTGTTAGCATAGCTTAGCACAAAGACTGGAAGCAGGGGGAACTGTTAGCATAGCTTAGCACAAAGACTGGAAGCAGGGGAAATGCTAAGAAAAGGTTAATTATCTTGGATGTTTTCTTGGCTACTAGCGATCAGTTTTCCCTCTGATTCTAGTCTTTATGCTAAGCTAGGCTAAGCAACTCTGCAGTCAGAAATATAACGAATAACCATTTTTTTATGACTGTAGACAAAACCATCGAGTATTTTTAATTTGAATGAAACCGTTCATGCTACGATTTTGTAACGCTAGCTAAATATGTCAACATCTAAGCTCAAGTTCCCCGACCGCTAAAAAATCTGAACTCTTATCGCCATGAAATTAGCATTGTGCTAATATTGAATTAGCTCGCATGCTAACAATTTTTTGCAAAAAAATCAAGCTCAAGTTCAATTTTGGTTTTGTTGCTTCAGAAGAGCTCGTTTTAATAAACGCCATTTAAATGATCACCGGGGAAGTTTGAGGACTAATTTCAATCTGACATGTTGCAGTTTGACAAATTATTTATTATCAATTTAATTGTTAAAGTTACGAGTCTGGAGATATTTTATCAAATTGTTTTGTCAACAAATCCCATCTAATCATAACATTTGCTAAAAATACACTGAACAGCTGTTTCAGTAAATAAATGAGCTTTTTTAAAAAATTATTATAAAACAAATGATTTTTTTTTTTTAATATGTATGTTGATTTTGGTAGAAAACAAAGTTCAGCCACTAAAAAAAATTAATTTGGTTTTCAACCTTTTAACGGGATCCGTTGACGACAAAATAAAATAAACTCCAGACTGATGCTTTACATCAGATTTATTCTGATTATTTTGCCTTCACGACCACATTTAATTTAAGGAGAGCAACATTCAGGCACTTTTATTTTGCAGAGGTTTTTCAAAGGCAACATTTTAAGGAAAATATAGGAAATTTAAAGCCAAAAAAAGAAACTGAAGGCAAATAAACCGAATTACATGGAAATGCCATGAACTTATTTAAATGGCGTCGGCAAGACAACAGGAAGGGGCGGAGTCACAACATCCGGAGGTTTAAAGTTTCTGTACAGAGTCGACGGTTAAAACGTGTTTCTACGGTCGGATGTCGTCGCCTCACTGATTGTTGTTGCAGGACAGTTTTAAACGTTTGGCAGCTCCTTCACAGTATCACTCGTTGCATAATCAATCAACCGATCAATCAATCGATCAACCGATCAATCAATCGATCAATCGATCAATCGATCAATCATCCTGAATTGTCACAAAACGTCACTTCAATATAAAATTCATCGAGTTGCTTCTGTAGATGGGAAAATTAATGTTTTTTTTAAATGAGCTGTACATGAACAAATTCATGTGTTTCTACGGAAGCCCATAAACGCCAAGAAATGAAACATGGAATGAAAAAAATTTAAAATGTCTAAATTATGAGAATTACAAGGTCAAAAAATTTAACGAGAATTGGTGAAAAATTACAATTTAGTCTAAATTAAAAGATAATAAGTCAAAGTCAAATGTTAAACTTAAAATATCACAATTAGAATTTTAATTTTACTGAATAAATTTTTACATTCAAGTCACAATAATGAGTCGAGTCAAAACTACAAAGTAAAGTCAACAATATCAAATTAAAATCATTATAAATAAAAAACAAAAAGTTAAAGTTAAAACTGATAACTTCAAATTATGACTTTTTAGTCCTAAATTAATTGTTCAGAAGAACAAGAACAAGGAGCTTTCAATTTTGTAGTTGAAATGTTTAAGGCACAATTCTGAGATTTTAAGGTCAAAATTGTGAGTTGTAAAGACTTGCAATTTAATTGAAATCAACTTATTAATATAACATTAATATTTAATTTTTTTTTCTTTACTGGAAGAAATGAGCTTCCGTACAAAGTTTCCAGATGGGAATGAATATTGAAAAAAAACTAAACCTCAGAACTTTATTTACATCTTTTAACATCTTAAATTCTTATTTACATTTTGTTCCTCCATTTTATGTTCATTTCCATCTGAAATTAAAAACATCCCAAAATATTCTGGGCACTCGCGTTTTTATGGTAAGCTAACGTCGTAGCGCCACGCTGAGCATCTCCATGCGACCGGGTAACAAACGTCGAGCGGCTGCGATAACCGATAATATTTGAGGAAGATGAAGTTGGTGGACGGCAGATGCACATCGAGTCGGGCTCAAACATTTCACTTCAAACAGAAAATCTGCCGTTTGTTTCCTCAGAAAAATAAAATCAATGCCACGTTTAAATAAAGATAAAACAAACAGCCCTTATTTTTTTTGTCATTCTGTGGCAGCAAACAAAGAATCAAAAACCTCAAATCTAGTTTTGAAATGTTTTCTACTGTAAAGGTCCGACTAGAGTAAAGTGTAAAGGTCCGACTAGAGTAAAGCTATCGTTTCCTACCGAGAGGCGTTCCCGTCATAATTACCGAGCGTTCTCCGACACGTCCGGCTTTACGTCTAAAAGCTTTTCCGAGTCTCGACTTCCAACAAAGTTCTCCACGTATTTCTGAGCTCCTCCGCGTGGCGTCTCGTCTCGTCTCGGCAGCCGGAGGCGTCGGTCGGCCCGCCGGGCTTCCGTCCGTTCTCCCGACGGACCGGCTTCGTTATGCATTTACTGTTTAATTGCAAAAAGCAGCTCCTATGCTAAGTTCAGTGTTGTTTTTAATTGATAAGTGGCGAGTGCGACCACTTCCTGTGAAGAGTCCTTTCAGTCCCGGTGAACTTCCAGTTTTATTTGCTACAGCTTCGCTCGCTGAAAGAACGCCTGCAACCAAAGGAAGGACTCGTCAGTCGAACACGAACACGACCAGAAATAGAAATTTAATCAAAACTCTCGTACCTTAATGTAGTTTTTCAGGACTTTGAGGTCCGGTTGCTGAAGCACTTGACACAACTCCTGTTGGATTAAAGAAGAGGAAGAAGAGGAGGAAGAGGAGGAGGAGGAAAAAGAGGAGGAGGAAGAGGAAGAAGTTGTGTTAACAGTCATGAACACGGTGATTCGAACACCAACCAGAGTCCAGGTTAAAAAAAATTGTTTTCGAAAATTAAATAAAGAACAAATGGAAAACATATTTTATGCTTCTCAGATCCCAGAGTATCATGTTGGTGTTTCAGCGTTTCAGGGTGTCTCAGGGTGTTTCAGGGTGTCTCAGGGTGTTTCAGGGTGTCTCAGGATGTCTCAGTGTGTCTCAGGGTGTTTTAGTGTGTTTCAGGATGACTCAGTGTGTTTCAGGGTGTCTCAGGGTGTTTCAGGGTGTCTCAGGATGTCTCAGGATGACTCGGGGTGTCTCAGGGTGTCTCAGGGTGTTTCAGGATGTCTCAGGGTGTCTCAGGGTGTTTCAGGATGACTCAGTGTGTCTCAGGGTGTTTTAGTGTGTTTCAGGATGACTCAGTGTGTCTCAGGGTGTTTCAGGGTGTCTCAGGGTGTTTCAGGGTGTCTCAGGATGACTCAGGGTGTCTCAGGGTGTTTCAGGATGTCTCAGGGTGTTTCAGGGTGTCTCAGGATGACTCAGGGTGTTTCAGGATGACTCAGTGTGTCTCAGGGTGTTTTAGTGTGTCTCAGGATGACTCAGGGTGTTTCAGAGTGTCTCAGGGTGTCTCAGGGTGTTTCAGAGTGTCTCAGGGTGTTTCAGGGTGTCTCAGGGTGTTTCAGGGTGTCTCAGGATGTCTCAGGATGACTCAGGGTGTCTCAGGGTGTCTCAGGGTGTTTCAGGATGTCTCAGGGTGTTTCAGGGTGTCTCAGGATGACTCAGGGTGTCTCAGGGTGTTTTAGTGTGTTTCAGGATGACTCAGGGTGTTTCAGAGTGTCTCAGGGTGTCTCAGGGTGTTTTAGTGTGTTTCAGGATGACTCAGGGTGTTTCAGAGTGTCTCAGGGTGTCTCAGGGTGTTTCAGGGTGTCTCAGGATGACTCGGGGTGTCTCAGGGTGTTTCAGGATGTCTCAGGGTGTTTCAGGGTGTCTCAGGATGACTCAGGGTGTTTCAGGGTGTCTCAGGGTGTTTCAGGGTGTTTTAGTGTGTTTCAGGATGACTCAGTGTGTTTCAGGGTGTCTCAGGATGACTCAGTGTGTCTCAGGGTGTTTTAGTGTGTTTCAGGGTGTCTCAGGGTGTTTCAGGGTGTCTCAGGATGACTCGGGGTGTCTCAGGGTGTTTCAGGATGTCTCAGGGTGTTTCAGGGTGTCTCAGGATGACTCAGGGTGTTTCAGGGTGTCTCAGGGTGTTTCAGGGTGTTTTAGTGTGTTTCAGGATGACTCAGTGTGTCTCAGGGTGTTTTAGTGTGTTTCAGGATGACTCAGTGTGTTTCAGGGTGTCTCAGGGTGTTTCAGGGTGTTTCAGGATGACTCAGTGTGTTTCAGGGTGTCTCAGGGTGTTTCAGGGTGTCTCAGGGTGTTTCAGGGTGTTTCAGAGTGTCTCAGGGTGTCTCAGGGTGTTTCAGAGTGTCTCAGGGTGTTTCAGAGTGTCTCAGGGTGTCTCAGAGTGTCTCAGGGTGTCTCAGGATGACTCAGGGTGTTTCAGGGTGTCTCAGGGTGTTTCAGGGTGTTTTAGTGTGTTTCAGGATGACTCAGTGTGTTTCAGGGTGTCTCAGGATGACTCAGTGTGTCTCAGGGTGTTTTAGTGTGTTTCAGGGTGTCTCAGGGTGTTTCAGGGTGTCTCAGGATGACTCGGGGTGTCTCAGGGTGTTTCAGGATGTCTCAGGGTGTTTCAGGGTGTCTCAGGATGACTCAGGGTGTTTCAGGGTGTCTCAGGGTGTTTCAGGGTGTTTTAGTGTGTTTCAGGATGACTCAGTGTGTCTCAGGGTGTTTTAGTGTGTTTCAGGATGACTCAGTGTGTTTCAGGGTGTCTCAGGGTGTTTCAGGGTGTTTCAGGATGACTCAGTGTGTCTCAGGGTGTTTTAGTGTGTTTCAGGGTGTCTCAGGGTGTTTCAGGGTGTCTCAGGGTGTCTCAGGGTGTTTCAGAGTGTTTCAGAGTGAAGTGCAGGTGTGTGCGTTACCTGTGAGATTTCTGGTGACACCCGCAGAGAGGGCAGATACTCCTGCTGTAAGAACTGGATGAACTCCGGCCCCTGAAACAAACACATTAATATTAATATTAATATTAAAATATTCACATCAGAAGAAGAAAGTCAAAAGTTACTTCAGTAAAAGTGTTTGTACCCGTTTGAGATGAATCATCTTCAGTGTGACAGCACACTCCGACAGCGTCTGCAGAGGAGACGCAACGCTGTGAATGAACTGTTAAAATCACATGTTTTTCAGCTGGACTCTGGTACAGAGACTCACCAGGACCGTCTGAGCGTCTGAGAGGTCAAAGGTCGGTTTGAGAGGAGCCAGGAAACAGGCCGGGACGATGTGTTTGTAGATGAAGTCGGGGAAACCCACCATGCCGTCTTTACCTCCTGCAGCGTCAGAGAAAGAAAACAAGCGGCTAGCATCCAAGTTTCTAACGTCTAACAGTCGGAGAAGACCGAAGGTTTTTAACACCAAGACAGTTTATAAAGTGTGTGTGGGCGGAGCTACGTGTAGCCCCGCCCCCAGCTCGTATTTCCACCCACCCCACAGCTCCACCAGCTTGGAGAGGATGATGAAGCAGGTCTTCTGAGCGATGGGGTCGGGGAAATCCACAGCGCCCTGAATGATGGTGAAGACGACTCGTTCGATGTTTTCTGCTCCTGGAAACAACCGTTAGTAACTAATCATACATTATTTTATTTTTCAAACTCAGAGAAAAATTAGATGAAATGTTTGACTAAAATCAATGAACCAGCCTGCTAGCTATTCAAGGTTCCCGTCTACAAACCGGCCCTCCAGGAGTTTAGATTTAAAACTTTATCACCTTGTAGGTCTTTTATTTTGAAAGAATCGACTTCAAAACCTTTTTTTAAAGTTCCTGTAAAGTTAAAAACTCCCCGACAGCTGCTACTCATCCTTAAACAAACACTTCAGTATGAATTTCTTCTCCTTCTGTTGCTCACCCTGGTTGGCCATCACCTCGTTCATCCCACTTCCTGTGACGGTCTGGATGAAGCAGAAGTAGCTCCTCCTCAGCATCTGCTTCTCCAGCGCGGCCGCCTGGTCGTTGTCCTCCGCCGGCCGCGCCAGCACCTCGAAGATGGCGAGCACCAGCGGCATGAACACCTGCTGCAGGAAGGGAGACACCTGCCGCTGCCGTGGCAACGGGAGGAGGAGGAGGATCAGCGTGCGGTCCTACGGCTCCGCCTCCGTTTCCAGTGAGTCGGCTCCGCCTACCTTGAACTTGGCGGTGATCTGGCTGATGAGCGGGATGAACTCCTGCAGGTCTTTGGCCTCGCAGTCCTTCAACATGTGCTCGGAGGCGGCGGGCACGAAGGGCAGCACCTCCTCCTCCAGGCAGATGATCATGCGGTGCAGGAAGGAGCGCACCGAGCTGCGCAGCACCCCCCGCTGGACGGGGCAGCTCAGCGCGGGCAGGAAGGTCTGCAGGCAGTCGCGGTAAACTTCGGTGCAGCCGCACTGCTTCACCGTCTGCTTGTTGCTGAACGCTTTGCTGGTCCGGCTGCAAGACACGAGGGCGGCGGTGAGACGTGACCTCATCGACGCTTCAAACATTTCGTTATTTTATTCTACTTCAACACCTTTTATCACCCGTTGTTACAGTTACATACTTTTAATTCCTCATGTTTGATCCTTCCTTCTGACTGACGCTAACTTTTATCTCCTTTCTAGTTTCTCTTCTTGTCATTTTCGCTTCTAATCCATCTTCTACATTTCTTTTGGTCTGAAATGTATTTTATTATTCTGGTGTTCACCCGTCTGTCTTATTATCGGCCTGTCACTCCAAAATGTACAAAAAGTGCTGCATAAATAAAGCTTTGATTGATTGATTGATTGGCAGCGTGTCTATCTGCAGTGATTCAGGCTGCGTTCAAGGCCCACGCAGGTTTCTGTTGTTTCTAACTGCTGTCTGTTTCACAGGAAACTCTGAAATATATTTGCTTCTACAAACACCTTTTGTTTATTTTTGGGGGAATTTTTAAATTGTTTCACTTTTTACTTGTGAAATCAAGAACAACTCAAACTTTCCATCAACACGAGAGAAAAGAAAATCAACATCTGGTTAAAAAGCTGCGACCAAAGAGATAAACCTGCACGTGAATGTTTGTTTCCGCTTCATAAACAAACCTTTTAGTTTGTCTTTACGTTTCATAGTAAACTAAACCTGCGTGTCACCTGGCGAAGCCGACGGCGTGGCTCAGACAGTCGGCCAGCGCCGCCTGCCGCTCCTCCTCCGTCTCCTGCGCCATCTTGGCGAGCAGCAGACGGAAGGCGTCCATCAGCGGCGTCAGCAGGCTCCTCATCAGCGCCTGCTTCCTCTCCGCCGGACTCTCCCCGTTCACGATCAGCACGCCCGCCGTCTCGAACATGAAGAGCTGGTCGTCGCTGGTCAGCAGCGCCGGGAAGCCGTTCTCCTGCTCGGAGGACGGAGACGGAGACGTGAGGACGGAGACGTGAGACCTCGCGGCGGGACGAGGACACGGCGGTTGCCGTGGATACTTACGGGAGGAGCGAGCTCCAGCAGGTCCTGGATCCTCGTCAGGATGTCCTCGATGAAGGCGTTCATGTGTTTACTGTCAACAAACAGCAGCGATGAGGTCAGAGATCACAGAAACATCTGGAGGGAAGAAGTTTGACTCTTTTTTCAAATTCTCCAGATCGCAGCGCAAAAACCTGAAGTCCTGGAGGGATTATTCATCAAATGAAAACTAAAAACTTTATTCAGATCATTTAGGATCCAAAACATCTGGTCACATCAGGTGGTGTTAAAGAGTTCTCCTCAGTTTATTGTCTCTATGCTGCTCTTTTCTCTCAGCTCTCACTCTGCTTCTGTCGGAGCTTCTTCTTCTTTCTTCCCTCAAATGACTCCTGTTGTGATTTGGTTCTTTAATAAATAAATAAGCTGAAAATAAAAATGTGATTTAATAGTGATATTGTGTTGTTTGACCCGGTTTGAGTTGAACTCACTGCAGAGTTTTGATGAACCTGGAGAAGAGGTAGGCGACTCGGCTGCGGACCTTCGGGCTGTTGTGTCTCAGTCCTCTTTGGTCCAGAAACGCCATCTGACAGCGAACACACCACGGTTAAAGAACTCGGACCTTAAATGTTGCCTTCAGGTTCTGTGACGGTTCCGGTCCGGACTCACCAGGACGTTGGGAATGTGCTGCGGCTCCACGATGAAGAACTTGTCGTACCGGACGACAGTCTCGAAGAACTCCAGAGAGACGGAGGAGTGCTGGTAGCTGCTGACGCTGCACGACACCAGCTGATCAACAACAACAAACACACATCAGCTGATCAACAACAACAAACACACATCAGCTGATCAACAACAACAAACACACATCAGCTGATCAATAACAACAACAAACACATCAGCTGATCAATAACAACAAACACATCAGCTGATCAACAACAACAAACACACATCAGCTGATCAACAACAACAAACACACATCAGCTGATCAACAACAACAAACACACATCAGCTGATCAACAACAACAAACACACATCAGCTGATCAACAACAACAAACACACATCAGCTGATCAATAACAACAACAAACACATCAGCTGATCAATAACAACAAACACACATCAGCTGATCAACAACAACAACAAACACATCAGCTGATCAACAACAACAAACACACATCAGCTGATCAATAACAACAACAAACACATCAGCTGATCAACAACAACAAACACACATCAGCTGATCAATAACAACAAACACACATCAGCTGATCAACAATAAACACACACTGAGTCCGGTGTCTCACCGTCCTCATCATGTCCTGCAGGGCGCTGGTCTTCGCCGTGTCTCCGGTGAAGTGGGCGCCGTGAGACGCCGGCAGCGCTTCTCCCAGCATGTAGAGCAGCCGGATGGCGACCTCCACCTCCATGAACGGAGCCGCCTGCCACGTCCTGACGGGGGAACACACGCCAACCGTTGAACAACAGTCTAACATACAAACAGTCCAGAGCAGTTTCCACCAGGAGGAACTCAACTTTCATCACCTCTTTAAACCCAAATCTGCTGCTACAAAGAAGATGATTCAGTTCAGCTCCTGTTTCACCAAACACACAAACAAACAAGCACACAAACAAGCAAACAAACAAGCACACAAACAAGCAAACACACAAGCAAACACACAAACAAGCAAACAAACAAGCACACAAATAAACACACGCGCGCGCACACACACAGACACACACACACACTCTCTAATAGCCAGCAGAGCCGTTGACCCGTCGGCGTGTCTCTTACTGCATGGTGTTGGTGAAGACGCGGCGGACGGCCTCCAGCAGCAGCTCCGGAGAAACCTGCGCCAGCCGGTCCAGCAGCATCTTCAGCTGCTTCCTGTACTCCACGAACATCGCCTCGTCTTCGCCCTGACACACAAACACACAAACACTCTGTTCACCTCCGGGTCTCCGACTCAACTCACTTCAGAACAAACCATCTCCACCAGATTTGGCAAAATTCCTGCAATTTTTCCCTTTAAAAACATCGTGAACAGAAGCTCTGCTGACAGTATGACATCATAAAGTGTCCTTTCAAAATAAAACTGACTGACTGAATGTGATTTTAAAATAATTTAATGCTCTTATTTTGACAAGCAATTTTTTTTTATTCCCCAAAATCACAAAATCTAAAATATTTGATGAGAAAAAAAAAAATCCCCAAAACCTTGAAGGTATAAACTCACCTCGTTCTCGAAGTTGTACTCGTCGTCGTACGTCAGTTTCTTCATCACAGCCAGCATGATGGCCTGAGGTTAAAAAACTGTTTTTAGTGATTCTGAATGATCTGAACTCATAATTACGTGTATTTAGATGAGCGCTCACCTCGATGTTTGCTTTCTGCTGCTCTGTCAGCTGAGGAAGCTGCAAAAACACAGAACTTCAACATCACAAACTCATTTATTTCTGAACCCTAAAATGTCACGAAACAGTGAAACGTCCTCTTAAAGAGCGAATAAAGTGCCGTTGCACCGGTGAGTGATGTCATCAGGACTCGCCTGCTTGAGGACGTGCAGGTACTCGTAGCAGAAGCCGACGATGTTGGCCGAGATGTCGTCGTCCTCGTGCACCAGCAGCTGCAGCAGCAGCGGCACTTTGGCCTCCAGCGCCTGCAGCGTCTCCGCCGCCTCCTTCACGCTGCCTCCTTTGGCCAGCTTGGTCCAGCTCAGCACCAGACTCTGACCCATCCCGTTCACCAGCCGGGAGAACTTGGCCAGGAAGTCCACGTCCTCCTCCTGCCGGGGACGGGAACACGAAACGCGTCAGCCTTTTAAAAATCGCTCACAGGAAGTGGATCCTTCAGAGTAAAAGCAGGTAAAGGTTGAATGTCCGACCTGCTCCACGTTGAAGAAGCCGGCCGACTGCAGCACTCGACACAGAGACTCCACCAGCTTGGTTTTGTCCACCGGGTCCATCCCTTTGTTGATGATTTCAAACAGGCAGTCACAGGCCTCCTCACGGAGCTCCTCCACCGACATCTGGCTCAGCAGCAGGTTCACGAACCTGGAGACACACACAGACACACACTGTACACAACAGGAAGCTGTACACACACACACACACACACACACACACTCTACACAACAGGAAGCTGTACACACAACGGCAGGACGAAGTGTGTCGTTGACGTCGTCCTGTTATTTGTCGTGTCTCAGTTGTTTATCACATGTGTTCTTATCGCCATGACGATGAAAATACGATTCATCATCAGCTGACTTTTCCTCCAACATTAAGTTTTATTCACTCAACCTCAGCGCGACTTTCTTTAATGCGACTTTGTTACGCAGCAGACTTGCACTGATTTTTATAATCACGACTTCTATTCTCTCGACACTAATGTTTAACTTTCTTCACACGACGTCAGTGTGCGACTGTTGTAAAACATTTATAAAATAATTTAGCTCGCTGAGACTAAAGAAACCAGTTTGAATTTTTTGGTTCTGCTGAACCAGAAAGCACCAAACTGTGTGTTTAAATAAAGAAACTCTTCGGTGTTCAAAAGAACCACAGACATGATTCCTAACAGACACTAACACCCCGTTGAGTTTCCTCTCATGGCCGATGGTTTGCTGCGTCGGTGTTTCGGCGACTGACCGGTCGTTGGCGATGAGGTTGAGCTCGATCCAGGACACGAAGGCTCCGACCACCTCCAGACACTGGCAGGTGAGCTCCGGGTGGGAGCGCTGGTACGTCTGCAGGATCTGGAACCAGGACTCCACCAAGCTCGGGATGCAATGCTCCCTCATGGCGTCTTTGATCAGCGTGTTCCTGCGAGTCTCCTGAAAGGGAAAAAAACAACAAAGTCTGTGGAGTCAGTTTCTGACCAGAAACAACGTCGACATCTTCTGATAAAACCTGACATACTTACTGTTTTTTTCACTTTCACGAGAGATTCTCGTTAATCCAGTTAAATGCAAATATTTTAGCTGTTTTTATTCCCAGAGGAAAATAACAACTAATGAACTAATAGAATAATAATTAAATAATTGAAACGCAGAGTACAGAGCGGTTCCAGTCTGACTCTGTTAAACCTGTTTTTTTTTGTTTTTTTTAGATAATTCTGCTTGTTCAGTAGTTTTAATGAAGCTTTTTACACGAGTAACTTCTGGGAGATTAAATGAATTTTACAATTTATTGATTATTAAAGCAGTCTGGGGTTCATTTAGTGCTGCTTTTTACTTGAGTATTTTTTATTTATACTGCCACATCACGTCGCTCCTCCGCGTAACGTGCTGTAAAAATGAGTTTAAAAAAAATCTCAGAAACTGTAAAACTGGATTTATTTCCCTTCTGTAAACATCAGATTATTTACTTTCACTGACAAACATACATGAAACCCTTCAGGACAAGAAAAAAATGAACTAATCCCAAACATTGTGTTTATTCAGTTCCTCACCTGTCCCTCATTGTCCTCCCCTCCCTGCTGTATTTATAGTCTGTGTGCTCTTCTTTGTCTTGAAGTTACCTGTCTATATGAACCTGTCCTAACTGACTATCTAACAGAATCTCAGGATTTCCCCACCCTTTCTCAAGCCCCGCCCCCTCACCTCCGGCGTGTGCAGGATGTCCCGGTCCACCACCTCGGCGTCGATGGCCATCAACGTGCGCAGGTAGACGTCGACGCCGTGCGGGTTCAAACCGACCAGCGACAGGATGTCGTAGAAGAACTTGGGCCACAGCGTCAGGTACTCCATGATGAAGGTGAGGGCGAACACCTGCGCCGCCTTGTTCCTGATGAAGGGCTTCTCGGGCTGAGCGTTCATCAGCTGCGCTCGACGGAGAGACACGGTTAAGAAAACAGCAGGAAGCAGTCTGTACTTTCAAAATAAGAGGCCTCTTTGTGGGACACGAGCCCCAGTTTGAGACTCGCCGCCTACCTGAACCTGCAGCCACTTCATCAGAGTCTCTCTGATGAGCTGCTGCTGGACCGCCGTCAGACCTGCATGTCTGCAACACAGACAGGAGACAGGTGAGGACGGCTGTAACAGGTGAGACTAATCAGGATGAAGCTCCTCCTCCTCCTCATCATCATCATCTTCCTCACCTGAACTTGATCTGATGCTCCAAAACTTGGAAGCAGAAGAACTTCACGTGATCGTCACTGAAACGACAAACATATGTTTAATTATTCAGCTGCAGGGTGCGATGACGTCACTGCAGGGTGCGATGACGTCACTGCAGGGTGCGATGACGTCACTGCAGGGTGCGATGACGTCACTGCAGGGTGCGATGACGTCACTGCAGGGTGCGACGGCCTGACACTCACTTGTAAATCCCTTTGGCGAGGGCCTCTGCACAAACCTCCCAGGCGTCCCGAGACTCCTTCAGCTGCTCAAAATAAGCCATGGCCTGAAAACAGAGACGTTCACGTCGTGTTATCGGTGAGGAGCGCTCGCTTTCACCACCTGAACAAACAACCATCAAATCCATCCGACGGCTTCCCCCCACACGGAGCTGCAGTCTCACCCTCTGCCTGTAGCGGGCGTCGGCGTTCGGGTTGAGCCCCAGCAGGGCCTGCTCGTCCATGACTGCAGACAGACCGGCAGGCCACTCGTGGGTTAGCTTTCCTCCGCGGCTGCTTCTCTCCTCTCGGCTGCTGTCGGGCGGATTTCTCTCATCTATCGGAGGAAAGAACAAACTGATCTGAAACATCCTGCCGTCTGTTACTGATCTGAAACATCCTGTAGTCTGTTACTGATCTGAAACATCCTGCTGTCTGTTACTGATCTGAAACATCCTGCTGTCTGTTACTGATCTGAAACATCCTGCCGTCTGTTACTGATCTGAAACATCCTGTAGTCTGTTACTGATCTGAAACATCCTGTAGTCTGTTACTGATCTGAAACATCCTGCTGTCTGTTACTGATCTGAAACATCCTGTAGTCTGTTACTGATCTGAAACATCCTGTAGTCTGTTACTGATCTGAAACATCCTGTAGTCTGTTACTGATCTGAAACATCCTGCCGTCTGTTACTGATCTGAAACATCCTGCCGTCTGTTACTGATCTGAAACATCCTGCCGTCTGTTACTGATCTGAAACATCCTGCCGTCTGTTACTGATCTGAAACATCCTGCCGTCTGTTACTGATCTGAAACATCCTGCCGTCTGTTACTGATCTGAAACATCCTGCCGTCTGTTACTGATCTGAAACATCCTGCCGTCTGTTACTGATCTGAAACATTAGCGACCGAACAAACACACGATGCAGCAGATTTTAAAATTCAGGTTATTTTTGTTTTTTATTATTTTATTGACGACTCAGCTGTTTGTGGAGACTGAAATCAAAGTCTGGGATTCATTTATCAAATCAGGAGACATTCTTGTTCAGAAGCAACGGGACATTTAAAAAAAAAAATGCAAATAAGATGATGTTAATAATAATAATAATAATAATAATAATAAGTTTCTAATGAATAACAGCCCTTTAAAAAAATGATAAATTTAACATTTCGATTCCATTGAAAACATCATTATTGATTAAAAACAGAATAAAGACCAATCAGTCCTGTTGACAGATAAACAGGAAGGACTCGAGCCGAACCGGACCGTGTTAACATAAACTATCCCGCGTTCACAGGTACATTAAACCCTGATTTATTCCGGGTTTACCGGTGATTTATTCCGGGTTTACAGGTGATTTATTCCGGGTTTACCGGCGATTTATTCCGGGTTTACCGGCGATTTGTTCCGGGTTTACAGGCGATTTGTTCCGGGTTTACCGGCGATTTATTCCGGGTTTACAGGCGATTTATTCCGGGTTTACCTGTGATTTATTCCGGGTTTACAGGTGATTTATTCCGGGTTTACAGGTGATTTATTCCGGGTTTACCGGTGATTTATTCCGGGTTTACCTGTGATTTATTCCGGGTTTACCTGTGATTTATTCCGGGTTTACCGGCGATTTATTCCGGGTTTACCTGTGATTTATTCCGGGTTTACCGGTGATTTATTCCGGGTTTACAGGTGATTTATTCCGGGTTTACAGGTGATTTATTCCGGGTTTACAGGTGATTTATTCCGGGTTTACAGGTGATTTATTCCGGGTTTACCTGTGATTTATTCCGGGTTTACCTGTGATTTATTCCGGGTTTACAGGTGATTTATTCCGGGTTTACTTGTGATTTATTCCGGGTTTACAGGTGATTTATTCCGGGTTTACAGGTGATTTATTCCGGGTTTACTTGTGATTTATTCCGGGTTTACAGGTGATTTATTCCGGGTTTACAGGTGATTTATTCCGGGTTTACAGGTGATTTATTCCGGGTTTACCTGTGATTTATTCCGGGTTTACCTGTGATTTATTCCGGGTTTACTTGTGATTTATTCCGGGTTTACCTGTGATTTATTCCGGGTTTACAGGTGATTTATTCCGGGTTTACAGGTGATTTATTCCGGGTTTACCTGTGATTTATTCCGGGTTTACCTGTGATTTATTCCGGGTTTACCTGTGATTTATTCCGGGTTTACAGGTGATTTATTCCGGGTTTACAGGTGATTTATTCCGGGTTTACCTGTGATTTATTCCGGGTTTACTTGTGATTTATTCCGGGTTTACCTGTGATTTATTCCGGGTTTACAGGTGATTTATTCCGGGTTTACCTGTGATTTATTCCGGGTTTACCGGTGATTTATTCCGGGTTTACCGGTGGAACAGACATCCCGACACGTAGCCAACACGTCCAGCCACGATATGTTTACACCGTAAAACCGTGACTAAAAACCGGAGCTGAACCGGACCGTGACTCCGGACCGGGTCGGTGTCCCGTGTTAGCGCTACCGGCTAACAACTAGGAGCTAGCGTTTAGCCGGTTAGCCGCCGGAGGAGCTCCTTCTAACGGGACAAACACACCGAACCCGCCGGTGTCACGCGGACGGTCTCCACACCGGGCGGTACCGGTAGTGTGGGAGCAGACAGAGCAGCTTTCCGGCGGTTGTATCCCGGTTCATCACGGCCCGGTGACGCTACCTGCTTGACGTCTCTCGCCTCCTTCAATCACCGTCAGCCGTTTCTTCTCTGAACGTGTCCGACCGGAAACACCGAGCGGCTCACCTTCCTGAGCGCCTCGTCCCGCGGGGCTCGGAGCTTCACGGTGCCGCGGACAGACGCATGTCGGTGGGCAGCGGCGCGGCGTGTCCGCGCGGTTCTCATCCGGGTCATGAGCCCACATCCGGGTCATGAGCCCACATCCGGGAAGAGATCCAGGCGCGCGACGACAAACATCCAGAAAAACGAAGTTTTTTAAATTGATAAAAAAAAAAAGGACAAACATCCGATATAAAACATACAAAAAACACAAGTACCAAGAAACAGGCCAGAAATATTTAAAAGAAATACCAAACACATAAAAACAGAACAAAATGACTGCAATCATCAAAAACAAGAAAAACAGTAAAAATAAACTGCACATGTATTTTTTTTTTTTAAACAGAGAATTTTGTTTTAAATAACCGTCAACAGACACCTCTCTACTTTGAAGATTGAACACAAAGGTTTAACATTATTTTGTAAATGTATAGAAGTAAAGGGACTATGTGGACGTAAATGTGTTTTTGAACTATATTTCAAAATAAAAACAGAAAAGCATTAAAAAATATCCTTTACATTTATGGGAATATAATAAATAAAACAGGCGTCATTTAAAGGCAGACAGGTGCAGATGTAAGAGGGAGTTTACCTTCTTAACAGAATAAACATGTAAACTAAACAGGAAGTGTTCTGTTGCCAATAAGTTTTTACTCTGTATTTATTTACATTCTTTATAATTGTATTATTATTTATTATAACATTTTATTTCATAAGTACGCTGAATTATCTGTTAACAGTTCCTTTTTGTTTGCTCCACTGGATATGCAGAAAACTGTCAGAGTTACTTTGAAAGTGATGAAAACCTTAAATCTTGATGATTCTCAGGCAGGTTCCACTTGGTTCCACTTGGTTCCCCTTTAAGTCACATTTAAATTGCCTAATAAATTTGACATATGAAGTTATAATGATGAAATAATGTTAAAATAAAAACGTAAGTGTTGCCGCAGCGGAACGTTAAGTTGGGGGATGTGTTTGTGGGTGAACTCCTCGGACATGTGTTCCGGCTGGTTCCGGAGCTGTTCCCCCGCCCCGCCCCGCCCCCCCCCCCGGTCTTCCGTCCTCTTGACGTCCTCTGGCTCCGCCCTGCTGCGTCCTCTTTTCCCGCAGCAGTGAGCGAGAGACACCATGAAGGCGTCCGGCACGGTACGTAAAACCTGGTTTGTGCCGTTTCATCGCGCCGCAGACGAACAGCGCCGGAAGATTGATCGAAATAACGCGAAGTTGGTTCGATTCGTGTTGAAATGTTTCTAAAAAATCTTCATTAAAGCGGGAATTTAATCATTTTCCGTCCCGCGCTGTTGCTGCTCCAACATGGCGTCCGCGGCACCATGTGGACGGCGGGCTGTTGAGTGACGGTTACAGTCCGCACGGAAAACACATCCTCACTTTTAAAATAACACAAGTCACAGTCGGTGGAGATATAAAGATTATATGTCGAGTTAAACTCCGGTTTGTGTCAGCAGACTCGGCTTTACGTGGAAGCTAACATTAGCCGCTAGCGTGTGTTTCTCAACGTGGACTTAAACACGTCGTAAGTAGTGAAGTACTTCAATTTACAGAAACTTTAAAGTGCCGATGCATTCATATGGATTTATGGATTAAAGAAAACACCCGAGTTTAGGAGCTCGAGGCTCAGTTTTTGTCGGGTGAACTAGTTTTTGCAGAACACCGGTTTTTTCAAATGTGGTTCTGTCAATGTTTCAGCCATTAAAAACTCCCAGCTGATACAAACCGTGTTCTGCACAAAGAACGAAGCCTGAACTCGAGTTAACCTGATCTGGAGGAACATGACGTCCAGCAGGACAAACTTAAACATACCGCACATTAAACGTCCAGAGATTCAAGGCAGGAGAACCTGCAGGAGAACCTGCAGGAGAACCTGACTCATTTCACGTTCCTCCACTCTCCCAGTGAGTTGGTTGTAGTTGTCTGTACATCAAGGCTTCATCACATCCAGGAGATAATAACGGACAACTCCCTTATTTTTAATGGGACAAATTTGACTTAAAGTAGATAAATACACGGTTAAATATTTATTATCAAAAATATTCAAACCTTTTTTGTAAGTTGTGTTAAAACCTGTAAAACATTGCAAATAAATTACAGATTGAAACTGACTTTACAGGTCTTAAGTTTATTTAAAGGACTAATATTGCTGGCACTGTCCCTAAAATGTACCTTAAAAGATTTAAGAAACAACAAAACTGTGTTTACAGAAGTGTTCAATACTTTTTCTTTGCTTCTATTTGCAGTAATGTAACTTTAATATATATATGTGTGTATATATATATATATATGTGTGTATATATATACATATACATATATATATATGTATATAAAACGCTCCTGCACCCAAACCCAAAGGCCCCGCCCCGTCAGTGGTGGGCTCTTGTCTGGTGTGCGAACAGTGAACTGGTCCTTGTCGCCTTTCTCTGCTGCTGCCGTGCCTCTGAAAGTGAATCCAAGGGTCAACAAGTCCAACCTCCATCTTTAAAAACACCCTAATAACCTTTTTTACGCGACTCACTGACTCATTTTCTCTCCGGCCGCAGCTTCGGGAGTACAAAGTGATCGGGCGTCTGCTGCCCTCGGCCAAGAACCCGGCGCCGCCTCTGTACCGCATGAGGATCTTCGCGCCCAACCATGTCGTGGCCAAGTCCCGCTTCTGGTACTTCGTGTCCCAGCTGAGGAAGATGAAGAAGGCGTCGGGAGAGACCGTCTACTGCGGACTGGTAGGTGGAGGAATTCGAGTTCTCTGGTTCGGCAGGAAACTTTAAACAAGTTGGATTCATCGCTGACACGAGCTCATTTTCTCAGAACATGTCCCATGAACGCCTCTCATGCGGATGCTATAATTTACTGAGTTCCCTGAATGCGTCAGACGTTGGCTGTCGTGTGTTTTTATTCTGTTGTATAAATAGATGTTTAAAATCTGATTGTTTCGTTGTCGTCCAGGTTCACGAGAAAACTCCTCTGAAGGTGAAGAACTTCGGTATCTGGCTGCGCTACGACTCTCGTAGTGGAACCCACAACATGTACAGAGAGTACAGAGACCTGACCACCTCCGGAGCCGTCACCCAGTGCTGTGAGTCAACAACAACAATCATTAATAACAACAACGCTGCAGCTCAGATCTGATTCTGGGTCATTTTTTAAGTCGGAACCGTAAAAGATCCGATCGGAGGTTCGGTTGGAACGTGATGGCGGAGAGTTCGTTAAGATTCAGGCGGCTCGCCGTCGAGATGAAACCTGTGAGGAAGAACCTCCAGTCTGGTTCTGGTCCCGGTTCTGGTTCTGTTGGGTCTCCATCAACCGTCCCTGCTCTGTTTCAGATCGGGATATGGGAGCTCGCCATCGCGCCCGCGCCCACTCCATCCAGATCATGAAAGTTCAGGTCATCGCTGCCAACAAGTGTCGCAGACCGGCCATCAAGCAGTTCCACGTGAGTCTCCTCCTCCTCCTCCTCCTCCTCCTCCTCCTCCTCCTCCTCCTCCTCCCTGAACCCGGCGGGTCTCTCTCTGGTCTGCCGCCTCCTTCGTCAGCGCCAGTTTAAAAACCCGCCAGACAAAACAGCCAGATTTCCTCTTCCAGATTTCAGCTTCCATCTTCAAACCTGGCGGTTCTGAAACTGGCAACAGACGACTGTTTTATATCTGTGGTTCTGTTCTGAAAACGTTCTACAGGTTCTGTTCTGTTCTGAACCGGTTTTCCTCTTTCAGGACTCCAAGATCAAGTTCCCGCTGCCCCACCGGGTCCTGCGGCGCCAGCACAAACCGCGCTTCACCACCAAGAGACCAAACACCTTCTTCTAAAAGAACTTTTTCACTTTGTGGGGGAAATAATAAAAATAATCTGAGAAGAGTCGCCGGGTCGTTTGATTCCTTTAAGATCTGTTCCATCATGTGACGATGATGATGATGATGATGATGATGATGATGATGGTGGACATGATGCTTTGCACCTTTTCCATCACTTCCTGTTTCCACCAGGTGGCGCCGTGCAGCTTCATGAAGGTCTTCAGACTTCTCCGAACACGTCTGAGGAGAAAATTTAAAAACTAGAAATGAGTTTCTTAGGAACACCTTCACTGGTCCGCATAAAGATGGAAATTTGAAAATGAGAGAAAACTCAATTAAAAGAAAATTTAGAAAAGTTTAGTATACAGTTTTTTTTTTGTTTTTTTTTTTTACATTGGACCCATAAAAACTTTGTTATAAAATCAAATTAATTTTAACTGAACATCATGCAGATTATTGGTTTTAAAAATCATCTTTAATCACAACGTCTGACTATATGCTGATCCAGGGGTCAAAGGTCAGCACCTGGCTGTGAAGCTGTTGCACCGGCTGTCCACACGGTGGCGCTGTTCTCTAGGACACGACGGTGGAGCGGCTCATTAAATGTTGAACGATTAGAGCAGAAATGAAAAGTCTCAACTGTTCAAACTGATGAGTTCCTGTCAATAAATCAATAACTTTATTGATTGTCAGCGTTCAACGGTTCCATAAGAAGCTGTTTGTCATCAGATGATTTGAAACACTAAGAATTCAGAGTCCTTCACTTCCTGTTCATTTCATTCTTCGACATTTCATTTCAAATCGATCAATATTATATTTTTGGCATCAATCAATAATCACAGATTTATCACAACAGACCTGAGAGGTGTCTGAATGTTGGGTCTCTTTGTTTATTTTAAAGAGGAGGAGGAGGAGGTGGAGATCAATGAGGAGGTGAAGGAGGAGGTACAGGTGGTGGAGTAGGAGGTACAGGGTCAATGAGGAGGTACAGGTGGAGGTGGAGGAGGAGGTGGAGGAGGTTTCTGGGAGCAGACGGATGTTTGGTGGCTGCAGAACAAGAAAAATCCTCCGTCAGTGAGTGAAATCTTTTTTCTCTCCGTCAGTCATAAACACGTGAAATGTTTCAGATCAGAAACGTCGTCGGTTCTTCCGACCGGTTCCAAACCGGACCGGAGCGCCGACGGCCAATTAATAATTAAATCCTCACATCCAGCCGCGTGTTTCTGAGTCGGATCCAAACGGAACATTTTCCATCGTTGCCTCGTGACAGGAAGTCGGTTCCTCAGAAACGAGTCGCACACAAAGACTCAGTGTTGCGCTGCAGCTTTTTATTGTCGGGATTAAAACGTCGTTTGGTTTTACGTTCTTCGAGCCTTCGAACTCTCCGACGCCACAGAAAGTCCAAGTTACTGCGTCCCAGCGGAGCTCGTTGTTGGACGACGACTCGGAGGCCCTTAAAATGTAACGGCCCAACGAAATGTTTGAAACGCTGCGACGTTCGCTGCCAAACGACGTTTACGCAGAAAATAAAACTGCGTTTTAAACGGATATTTAATCGGTTTCTGAGGGAAGTTCGGTGCCGAAGGTCTCAACGCTAAAACAACCGCGTCTTTAAAACTTCCTACGCCCTTAGTTCTGTGTGTTCTCAGTGGTTCTCAGTGATTCTCAGTGATCCTCAGTGGTTCTCAGTGGTTCTCAGTGATCCTCAGTGGTTCTTAGTAGTTCTCAGTGATCCTCAGTGGTTCTCAGTGGTTCTCAGTGGTTCTCAGTGATCCTCAGTGGTTCTTAGTAGTTCTCAGTGATCCTCAGTGATCCTCAGTGGTTCTCAGTGATTCTCAGTGATCCTCAGTGGTTCTCAGTGATCCTCAGTGATCCTCAGTGGTTCTTAGTAGTTCTCAGTGATCCTCAGTGGTTCTCAGTGGTTCTCAGTGGTTCTCAGTGATCCTCAGTGGTTCTTAGTAGTTCTCAGTGATCCTCAGTGATCCTCAGTGGTTCTCAGTGGTTCTCAGTGATCCTCAGTGGTTCTCAGTGATTCTCAGTGATCCTCAGTGGTTCTTAGTAGTTCTCAGTGATCCTCAGTGGTTCTCAGTGGTTCTCAGTGGTTCTCAGTGATCCTCAGTGGTTCTCAGTGATCCTCAGTGGTTCTCAGTGGTTCTCAGCGATCCTCAGTGGTTCTTAGTAGTTCTCAGTGATCCTCAGTGGTTCTCAGTGGTTCTCAGCGATCCTCAGTGGTTCTTAGTAGTTCTCAGTGATCCTCAGTGGTTCTCAGTGGTTCTCAGTGATCCTCAGTGGTTCTCAGTGGTTCTCAGTGATCCTCAGTGGTTCTCAGCGATCCTCAGTGGTTCTTAGTAGTTCTCAGTGATCCTCAGTGGTTCTCAGTGGTTCTCAGTGATCCTCAGTGGTTCTCAGTGATTCTCAGTGATCCTCAGTGGTTCTTAGTAGTTTTCAGTGATCCTCAGTGGTTCTCAGTGGTTCTCAGTGGTTCTCAGTGATCCTCAGTGGTTCTTAGTAGTTCTCAGTGATCCTCAGTGGTTCTCAGTGGTTCTCAGTGGTTCTCAGTGATCCTCAGTGGTTCTCGGTGGTTCTCAGTGATCCTCAGTGGTTCTCGGTGGTTCTCAGTGGTTCTCAGTGATTCTCAGTGATCCTCAGTGGTTCTCAGTGATCCTCAGTGGTTCTCAGTGATTCTCAGTGATCCTCAGTGGTTCTTAGTAGTTCTCAGTGATCCTCAGTGGTTCTCAGTGGTTCTCAGTGATCCTCAGTGGTTCTTAGTAGTTCTCAGTGATCCTCAGTGATCCTCAGTGGTTCTCAGTGGTTCTCAGTGATCCTCAGTGGTTCTCAGTGATTCTCAGTGATCCTCAGTGGTTCTTAGTAGTTCTCAGTGATCCTCAGTGGTTCTCAGTGGTTCTCAGTGGTTCTCAGTGATCCTCAGTGATCCTCAGTGGTTCTCAGTGGTTCTCAGTGATCCTCAGTGGTTCTCAGTGGTTCTCAGTGATCCTCAGTGGTTCTCAGTGGTTCTCAGCGATCCTCAGTGGTTCTTAGTAGTTCTCAGTGATCCTCAGTGGTTCTCAGTGGTTCTCAGCGATCCTCAGTGGTTCTTAGTAGTTCTCAGTGATCCTCAGTGGTTCTCAGTGGTTCTCAGTGATGCTCAGTGGTTCTCAGTGACGGGAGTCCCGAGTCCTCCGAGGCTTCGACCCAACCACAGTCGGGTCTCGGCCTCTGCCAGGTTTACTGTTCTGCGGCCGGCCCGGCAGCTTTGTGGGTCGCCGGCTTTCCGTCGGCACCGAGCGACGAAGCCTGAAGCCCCAGAAGCTGCAGGACGTGTTGGCTGTTGGTGTCGGATCTTCAGGAGCTGACGGGTGGAGACGAGGTCGGCCGACTCAGAGCGTTGACGGAGGATTAACGTGGCGCCGGCCCACTTCTGGGTCCCGAAGACTCGTCTCACGGATCTTCAGATCCTGATGAAGTTTCTGAGCCGCAACACTTTCAAATCTGAAATTCTCTTAGAAGATAGAAAACCCAACAAAACTTTACTGTTTCTGTTTCCAAAGCAACTTCTCAACATTTTGAGATTCCTCTTGGCGAGAGAAAGTCTTTAGTTTCAGCAGAACAAAAAGATTCGAACTGATTATAAAAGTACAAATTCAGCAAAACTTTGTTTCTTCTTTGCCTTCCCGGTTTGGTTCAAACACTAACGTGCTGCTGCCCCCTGCTGTTCTGTCAGAGGTACAACAGTGTTTAAACAGCTTATTACAACACCGTGCACGCGTAAACTCTATCACATTATTCGTCTGTTTAATGCATAAAACATTGTTTTCAGAGCAAATTTCTTTCACTGAAATCAAACCTCAAGTTTTTAAATAAAAACACATGAACAGACAATAAAATGATTTGTTGGTGGGTTCGACTTGGAGACGTTGCTTCTGCATGAACTGGATATAAAAGAGTTCGTAGCTTCAGGTCTGTAAAATGGTTCTGATCCAGAAGTGTCTTCAGCTGCAATACCAGCGAGTGCCACTAGAGGTCGGCTCCAAAAAGCCTCCGGCTCCATAGACTCCCATTCAACTTCTCTCATCAAATCCAAAGTGAATAAAATGTGTCCATCAGTTATCTCGGTGTTGTTAGCTAAAGTCACTCCTTCTTATTAGTTTTCTGGAGGTCCATCTGAAAATAATCCCTCATTCATTAGAAAAGAAGATTCAAGAAGACCTGTTTTTGGGGGCGTGTCTGCTTGATTGACAGGCCTGTGGTGCAGTCAGGTTACAGATATCGGTGGGCGGGACGTAGTATCGTCAGGTTTCCGATCAGATCGGTCAGATCCACCGCTGGCTCCTCCCCCAGCTCGTCCAAATATGGTCACTTCCTGCTCCAAACCGTCTTTGAAAGCAAGATTCTCTCAAAACAACTGAAATATAATGGATAATTTATTTGTTTATTTCAAGAAATATTCTCTCAAACGATCTTTTCTTCTGCTTTAAAAGAGGAAAACAACTTCATAATGTTCAGAGTGTTTGTGGCAGGTCGATCGTCCTCACAAATCAAACATCTGGCTGATTTCTGCCGGTTAACGGCGTCGAACTGGAGCCGTTCGGTTGTTATAATAAATCTTATCTCATAAGAACGACGGTCAGCGGAACCAACTTGGCCGAACTTTACATGAAACCGTCAGAAAGCTCGTCATATTTTAGCAGCGGTCTGAAACGGGTCCTAATCATTGCCAGGCTGGATCCTAAATAATCCTCCTGACAGTCGGTGCGGAGGGCCGGACTTCCCCCACGACCCGCTTCAAACACAGACACGCTTCCCTTCAAGAGTTACAGGCAGCGCCGTCCTCAACCTGCTGACTCAGGTTCGGCCCGTTTGATTGACTGGCTTTAGGTTTTCTCCAGGAGGAGAGCGGAGCCGGGCCGGACCCGGACCCGGACCGGGCCCAGACCACGGCTACGTTCTGCTGCACAGGAATGTGCTAAAAGCTCCGTCCGCACCAGCCAAGCGCTTTCCCCTCGCATTAACGTTTCTCAGAACCTCCCACGAACCTTCGGAGCGGGCCGAGCCAAGA